>NC_090646.1:579280703-579320703 GCF_040937935.1 Hyperolius riggenbachi
CTAAAAATCACAGCAGCAATCAAATAGCACCAAAAGAAAGCTGTATTAGTGACAAGAAAAGGAGGTAAAATTCATTTAGATAGTAGGTTGTATGACCGAGCAATAAACCATTAAAGCTGCAGTGGTCTGAATGGAAAAAAAAAGTGTCTGGTCCTTAAAGCGGACCAAAACCAAACATTTTTTTTTTAATTCAAAATATTTAGTTGTACCACTCCGACACATACAAAGATAAATAAACACTCCTTCAAGCCTATGAGCATTTCTGTGCATGCTTGTGAAAAGCATGCACTGAAATGCTCATAGGCTTGAAGGAGTGTTTATTTCTCTTTCTCTTTTCAGAACTAGGGTTATACAGGTGGCAGCCATTAGAAGTTCCTCCTTTGCTGGACACCATCTACTCCACCAGTTTGCCGGATTCTGTCCCGGCAATATAAAAGGAAGAGAGGGGTTTCTCCAATAAATGTAAAATATTTTATATTTGTCATCATGCATCTGAAAAAAAGGCAGCTATTATTATAATTTAGAAAATAGATTTTATTTCTGAAATCTTGTATTTTTAATTTGGGTCCACTTTAAGGGGTTTTAAGGCTGCAGTCCTTAAGTGGTTAAGACTATCCTGAGCTGGTACAGATGTCCTGAGGGTTTATCTGCAACTCGCTTGGCCTGGATTAAAGCAGTTAAATTGACCACTCAATGAGTTTATGCAGCCCACTATGGCGGGTAAAAACACAAAAACGACTCTTCAAGCAAATCTGCACTAAAACTCTGAAGTACAGTCTACCCTTCAGTCGCCTCTCTTGCAATGAACTATAGCAGCAATGAGCTGATCTCTCTTGTTGATGATCTCTTCTCCAGAACTGGCCATGAACAAAATTAATACAATCTGACATAAAGTGACATAAATGACTCCAGTTATGTAATCAATATTACCCATTAGCGCAATACTCACCCTCTAAGGCCAGCCGTAATTTTTCTCTGCTGTTTGCTGCATGCTCCCAGGTTATTTCCACTCCATCTTTACTTCCAATCAGACCTTTGTGCAGAAAATAGTCCAAGACATCCTCACTCCATGGACCTGCTGCAAGATTCACCAAAGACAAATTCATGGGTTTTGTTTTAAAGTACTGCAAAATCCCCAGCATGCGGCATTGGTAGAGATCGCCCCCTCCCCTAGTGTTTAGTGCTATCCCCCGACCTCCCCATATGGCTCCCTGTTTGAGGGCTTCACCTCCAATAGAGCTTCCCTGGTGGTCTAAAGTGGGAAAACCAGGAGTACGCCCGGGGACCTTGCGGCCTACGGTGGGCTGGAGGAAACCCCACGTAAATCCCAATTTCATTTTTAATTAGTGCTCAGGGTCCCTTTAAAGCTGAACTATTGCAAATGCTCACCCTGGCAAGTGTTGCTTTAGGCCTGGAACCCACTGAAAACCGCAAACGCAAAACGCAACCGCTAGCGTTTTGTCTGAGCGGTTTGCAAGCGGATTCATGCGCGTTTTTGGTCGTGTTTTGCAACATTGTATTTTTTTCCCCAGCGGGTGCCTAGCGTTTTGCGTTTTGATCCTGATTGGTCCTGTGAATTATTTTTCATTTTGTTACAGTGTGCTGAACCGCAAAACGCTAGCAAAACCGCTCAGTTTAGGTTTTGCTGAGCGTTTCCGCTAGCGGTTCAATACTTTACATTGAAGCGCTAACGCTCCCAAAATGCTGCAGGTCCTGCGTTTGCGTTTCTGAGAAACGCAAACGCTCCTGTGGAAGTTGCCCCATCCATTAACATTAGCCCAGCGTTTTGGCAAACTGCTAGCGTATCGCAGTGCTGCCAAAACGCTGCCAAAAGCGCTCCTGTGGGTTCCAGCCCTTATAGTAGAAGGGCTTTTTGGTCTCTTTTAGTTCCCTTTAATACCTAGTGGTTTTGGGTCATCCCGAGCTGTTTGGGTATTCTGTTGTTCTGGTCGAAGGCCCTATCCCATAGAGCCATATCAGTTCCTGTCATGCACTGATGAAACAGGCTATCTGCAAGTGGGGTTGGTGTGGCTCTGTGAAATGTATAAGCTATAGGCGTGCTACACACCAGCGGTTCTGGAAGCAAGCCTGGCTTCAGGGGCATAAAGTGCATATTCAGTAGTGATGCATTGTGGGAAGCCATAGTTGCTCACTTAAAGCTGAATTATTGCTATTATTATTATTGGTATTACAAAATACCTTCTGTATTAAGAGGGCAAATTACAGTAAGGTTATGGTGATCCAAGACCACTAGGAGTTTCAGACTTGTTGTCCCTAGTCATTATAAGGCTTGGTTTAATATGGTTCTGTGAGATACATCATAACATAGAAGCCATGGCTATGGAGTCGAAATCGGAGTTCAGGAGTCTGCGCAATTTTGGGTACCTGGAGTCAGAGGTTTCATAAGCTGAGGTGTTGGTTAATTTTTGTACCAACCCCACAGCCCTGCTTTTAAACAGAGTAATGGGAAGCCTGGTTGTTTGGTCACATTTGTTGCTCGAACTTATATAGCACGCCATTATTGCCGCGCCCCCAACTGACCACAATTGCCCGACATCTTGCATCATGTCCAGTCGATACATGCAACCAATTTAGGCTTGAAATTGGTTGCTTCGTTAATCGGGCATGTTCTTGGCAGCACCGATTTTTGAGTCGAATGGTCGCTCGAACCCCAAATCGTCTGATGTATGGTAACTTTTAGGGCCCGTTTCCACTAGCGCGAATCCGCATGCAGACAACGCATGCGGATTCGCATAGGCAATACAAGTGGATGGGACTGTTTCCACTTGTCAGTTTTCATTTGCGTTTTTGTGTGCAGGATTTTTCTGCACGGTAGACCCTGCAGAATTTGCCTGCGTGTGGAATGCAGGTGAATCGCAGGCAATGTATTTAATAGGGAAATCGCATGCGGTTTTTGCATGCGTTTTTTCCCGCGATTTCGCATTGAAAGTAATGTAAATTGACACAGGCAGTGACATGGTTAAAATCGCATATACCCTGTCTATGCGAAATCGCGGCAAAATCCGCATGCGAAATGGCATCCGCATGCGATTTCATCAGCAGTGAAATGCGGCGATTCCGCACCGCAATAGTGGAAACGGGCCCTAAGAGTCCCAAAACATCTTTAACACTGAGGTTGCCAGGCGAATTTACCTTTCATTTGGCAGTCCCATGACCTGGAAAAGGGGTGGAGTGGCAGCTCCATGGGACGGACTTAGGAAAATAGCCACTTTTTTAATCAAAAGAAACCGCTAAGGGTGTTTTATAATCATTTACACAACACTTACATAGTAGAGGGCCATAAAAACAGCATAGAAACTTTACTGTAGTATGAAATAATTGTTAGAAATTATGCTGGGAGAAACTTTGTGCACAAGCCCTGTGCAGGCATGTTAATGGGCTCCTGGCCAAGTAGTAATCTATGTTCTATGGAGAGGGGAAGAAGAACCACCACCAAGTTCTGGTGCAAAAACTTAACAGCTGCCCACAGCCAGGGTCGGAGTTATATTTTACACCACCCATGGCCCATTATCACCAAGATGCACAATAGTGATATGAGCGCAATCAAAATTGAATACTGTAATCGCAGCCATAGGAATCCCGATCCACAGTGGAACAAAGAAGCTAAATAATGTATAATCCTCAGCGCAGTAGTCTCACTCTTTTTGCACCTGCAGTACCCAGTGCTCAAAACAGATGTAGCCACCACCAGGGCACAAACCACAAAGGGCGTTTAATTGTGCAAACACAGAGTATATATTTATTCAAAACAAAGATAAAACCAGAACTCACATTGAGGGTCCATGCACACTGGACCCCTATTGCATAGTATCACATAAAAGGGGCAGCACGGTGGCGTAGTGGTTAGCTCTCTCGCCTTGCAGCGCTGGGTCCCTGGTTTGAATCCCAGCCAGGGCACTATCTGCAAAGAGTTTGTATGTTCTCTCCGTGTCTGCGTGGGTTTCCTCCGGGCACTCCGGGTTCCTCCCACATTCCAAAAAAACATACGGATAAGTTAATTGGCTACCCCTAAAATTGGCCCTAGACTACAGTACTTACACTACATAATATAGACATATGGCAATGGTAGGGATTAGATTGTGAGCTCCTTTGAGGGACAGTTAGTGACAAGATATATATATACACTGTACAGCGCTGCGTAATATGTCGGCGCTATATAAATACTAAATAATAATAATAATAATAATAATAATAATAATAAAAAGATATCTGTATGGACACGGCGGTCACATACACCTTTTGCTATCACCTCACTCAGTTGGATTGGAGTAGCCCGTTCTCCTTCCCGACCTAGGTTACGGCTTTCGCCATCATCAGGGGTATCTACTGATGAGGCTACGCCCGATGACGGCAAAAGCCGTAACCTAGGTCCGGAAGGAGAACGGGCTACTCCAATCCAACTGAGTGAGGTGGTATCAAAAGGTGTATGCAAGCGCCATGTCCATACAGATACATTTTTATGTGATACTATGCAAGAGGGGTCCAGTGTGCATGGACCCTCAATGTGAGTTCTGGTTTTATCTTTGTGACTGTGATTTTGATTAAATATATACTCTGTGTTTGCACAACTAAATGCCCTTTATAATTGTACCCTGGTGGTGGCCATTATCACAAAGGCTACTTTTTTTGTACACCCTTTGGGTCTCCAAAAGGAGAGGCAGAGAAGCAATGGCCTAGGTCAGTGATGGCTGACCTTGGCACTCCAGCTGTGGTGGAACTACAAGTCCCATGAGCCATTGCAATACTCTGACAGCTCTAAGCATAACTCTGGGAGGCAGAGGCATGATGGGATTTGGAGTTTTGTTACAGCTGGAGTGCCAAGGTTCTTCCTCTCCCCTGTGTTTCCGCTCCTCTTCCCTCTGATCTCTCTGCTCCTGCAACTTCCCGTGTGCACTCTGCCTGCAAGTGGAGCCAGGGTGTCGCCAGTAGGAGGGGTTCCGGCAGGAAGGAAGCAGATAACGGATCCTCCTTTGATCCTGTCTGTAGCCACCAGCTGCACACAGCTGGTGTACTGAGCACAGTGGAGTGGCCGGAGAGGGTGGACTGGAGCTACTGTGTGGACGCCACTTTGCTGACTGCCTGCCCTTGATATTCTGCCGCCCTAGGCCTTGGCGGCCTTTCCCCAAATCTGGCCCTGCCCACACCTACAAAAGCCATTGTGATCCATCCAGCCAGATGGGAGACCAGTGACTGGAGGATAACTGTTCACGTGCTACATTTTAATTAAAAGTAATCAGAAACCATCACCTCTGCCAAGGAATATCTCAAGTGGTTACCTAGCTTAATAAAAACACTACTCAACAGGGTGACTATGGAAGAATATGTTTCTTAATTAAGCAATTGATATTTTTAGGAAAACCATTGGGCCCCTGGACTGGGGGGCCTACCTCCAACCACTGTATTATAAATGCTTCACATAGTGGTAATCATTAGTCAAACTGCTCCCCTTCCCTACTTAAGGTGTACCAGAGACAGGGGAAAAAAAAAAAGTTTTATACATACCTGGGGCTTCCTCCAGCCACATCCGCACGGATCGCTCCCATGCCGCTGTCCTCCACTGCCTGCAGCTCTTCTCTGCGGAAGAGAAGTGTGCCCTCTACATATCTCTCCAGCAGCCACCAGAGATACGTAGAGGGTGCATTTCCTCTTGCGCAGACTGGTCGAAGTTACGGGACCAGGTAGAGCGGAGTGGGAGCAATCAGTACGCATGGGGTCGGAGGAAACCCCAGGTATGTATAAAAAAATTTTTTTTCCCGTATCTGGTTTCCTTTAAGGTTAACTAAAGTGAGAAGTATGAAGTATATGGAGGATGCTCTATTTAAATTTCCTTTCAAACAACACCAGTTGCCTGGAAGCCCTGCTGATCTATTTGCCTGCAGAGGTGTCTGGATAACACTAGTAACAAGCATGCAGCTAATTTTGTCAGCTCTGACAAAAAGAGGGAAAGAAACAGCAGGGAAGTTAAAAAAAAAAAAAGTAAAACCCATTCTGTAACTATACTATTGTAGAAAAACCCTTCACTTTACTTGATTTTTGATCTAGATTAACTGGCATTACTGAAGGTTAATGAGATTCAGATTCATAATGACATAGTTTGATTTATCAAAGTATCAATGACTTCCGTTCCAAGGCTTATTAGCCACCTGCAGAGTTCTAATTCAGCCCCTGCTAATTATAGCATCTGTAAATAAAAATGCAAAAAGAAAAACAAAATCGGGACGTGGAATTTCCGGTCTCATACATCTGATGAACGAACGAATGAGCTGTATCACTGACAGTGTCCAAGCAAACTCTGCTTGTAGGGCTCTCCATCCACCAGCTTACCTGGCCGCTCCTCCATAGCGCCCCCCGTGGGAAGTACCCAACACAGCTGGTAGCAGGCGATAGCAGCACCTGCAATGACCACCAAACAAGTGACACAAACACGCAGCTTAGCGCGTCTCACCCACGCACGCTGTCCCATCTAACACACACTGTACACAGGAAGAAGGTGGATACAAGATTACTACAGCCAATAAGAGCCGGAAGAGGATAGCCAATAAGCGAGCGCAGCCAGCCTTCGGCTCACATTGGAACGTACAGATAAGAAGTGAAAGCGCGCCCTCGTGTGGTGAGAAATGAGAATTGCAGCATCTTCTCACCTTTCTGATCTGCTTCTTCAGAACTATTACAATTCAATATAGTTGCAGAAAGACATGTCACATGGGACAAGTTTCATAATAAAGCTGTATATAACGGGGACTCTGTCTTTTCGATTGCAACAAAATTCAGTATATTGTCAGAGGGAGGTGACACTTTCTTTGACATTATACTGAATTGTGTTGCATACAAAAAGCCAATGTGCCCATTCTCCCACTTTCATAAAAAGAACACAGAAAAATGTTCTGCCTCTAGCTAGAGATCAAGCAAGAGCCTCATTTTATCCGAAAAATAAATATCTCACGCTCGTGCACTGATAGATTGAACAAACACAATTGCATGTAACAAACGTCAGCCAGGCAATATGGATACATTACAAGCTATTATTATTAATAATAATGGGCAATTGCTTAATTCAACTGCAAAACAAAAAGAAACAGATTTGACATATATGCCACTGAGGGGCCAAAATAGTAAGCAATAATCAGCTGTTAGGACTAGGCATGAGCACCACTGTTCAGATTCCGCATATACTGAATGAAAACTTTAGACTTGGGTGTGTGGTTAGGGGAGGGGGAGGAGTTTAATTCACCCTTGTCAATGCTATAGATCAGTGGTTCCCAACCTTTTATGAGGTATCGCCCCTTAGGGGAAGACGACTCACCCCTGTCGCCCCCCTTCTCCTAGTCCGGTATACCCTTACGCCAGGTGGTGGTGCCAGTGGAGGGGGTAGCGCTGTGACATTGCCAGCTAAAAATAGCCAGTGACTCAACTACTTTGCGCCAATTCCCTTACCGGTGTAATGTCAGCTATTGCAGCCCTGCACGCTGTGCAGCCCCGCATGCGCAGTAGGAGCCTGCGTCCCATTAAATTGTGCAGCCACGTAAAACACCCTAAATATCTCCGCTTCCGGACCACGTACACTCCCGAAATTTTCAGGGGAGGTAGGGGACCCCCAGATCTAGCTATGTGCCGAATTGCAACCCCCGAGCCCCGCTGGTTCCCGAGACTGATTGCAGCAAACCTATCTCGGGAACTAGCGGGGCTCGGGGGCTGCAATTCGACACAGAGCTAGATCTGGGGGTCCCCTCCCTCCCCTGAAAATTTCGGGAGTGTACGTGGTGCGGAAGAGGAGATATTTCAGGTAAATAATATCTAACTTCCCACTGAGCATGCGCGATACTCAGTGAGGAAGGCTGCTTCCGGGCTGCAATATCTGACATTACACCGGCTCGTGACCAACGCAACTCTATCATGCACACTTGCATATTTTATACAGATCATATTTTTTGCCCATAATTTTCTTAAAAACGAGTGACACTGCGACACTTTATTTTTTCTGCCTTTTCATACTGATCGCCCCCCTGTCGCCCCCCACAAATTTACCGCCGCCCTTCGAACCCAGATCGCCCCCAGGTTGGGAACCACTGCTATAGATGATGACAAGGGTAAGTGCAGAGGCTCCATTTTGTTTGGAATGTGGAATCTGAACTGAGAGCTCATGCCTAGTTAGGACCCTTTTCATTGCAAATGCGCTGTGAAGGCGATTGCGTTTTCCACCATAAAACTAAGCACATTTTTAGTGGTGATAAGATCAATGTAGCTATAAATAATCCCTATGCTCATTTTTACAGAAACCAAGGAGGTGTCTAAGACTAGGGTTACACATTTTAAGTACTCCTGTACCTACGTTTTCAGACCTCTCTCCCCCCCCCCAAAAAAAGCACCACCGCACTACTCACCTACCCCTGGATACCTTCTCTGTCTTTTCCGCTCTGTCAGCTCTCCTGTTCTGCCGGCGTGCCTCCCGAATCTGCCGGCATCTTCACCACTATAGTGCTGACCCAAAAGTACTTCCGGGTCAGCAACATAGCGGTGAAGATGCCGGCAGATATGGAACGACAAGGCAATGGGAATGGAAGAGTGACGGCAGAAAAGACAGCAAAGGGATCCAGGAGTAGGTGAGTAGTGTGGTGGTGCCTCCCCCCCCCCCCCCCCCCCCCCAGATCTTAAAACGTTGGCGGTACAAGGGAACTGCCATTATCCCCCTGCCCCTATTCAACGTTCTAGTCAGTTGAAGATTTTGGCTGACTAGAACAGGGACCCCTGGGGGCACTGGATTGAGAGGACGGTGCTCTGACATATGTCACAGCACCAATTAGAACTACTGCACCTAGCATAATCAAAGCCCCTCTCAGTTCAAAGGGTACTTTAAAAAAAAGTTCAGTTTTCAGGACAGGAGGTCAGTAGAGATGGCCCGACCGGTTCCACTGCGAACTTATTCACGCGAACTTCGGTCAATCGTGAACTATATGCGAGCTCGACCCGCCCCCTATACTACATCATTAGGGTCAACTTTGACCCTATACATCACAGTAAGCAGACACAGGGTAGTCAATCAGGCTACACTCCCTTCTGGAGCCCCCCCTTCCTTATAAAACGCAGGCAGCGTCATCCTTTTCACTCACTCGTGTGGCTGCAGTAATTAGAGAAGGGAGGGAACCTGCTGACATAGGGAAAGCTTAGTTAGGCTCTTGTGTTAGGCTTGTTAGGTTGCTCCTTCTTGCTGATACTTATTGCTAAAAAGCACTCCTCATCCTCAACAGCTCTTTTGAGAGCTAATGTTGTTCTTGTGATCTATTTTTGTGTGTGTGTGTTCCACAGACACTTGTGTTGCATGTACAGCCCTGTCAGTCAGTCGCAGCTGCTGGACCTTGGCCCCTTGGTAATTCCTACTGTGCCACTGCCAGGCCCAGCACATTCAGTGACTACCTGTGTGTGTGACAGCTGCACATTCGTAATACTAGTCATTGCATAATTGTTCACAGTACCTGTGTGACTGCACGCTGTGTAATATACCAGTCCGTGCATACCTGTTAACTGCAGCTGTGTGACAGCTGCACATTGTATTGTAATACCAGTCATTGCATACCTTTCACTGCACCTGTGTGACTGCACATTATATTAGTCAAGTCAGAGCATTCCTTTCACTTCACCGCAACGATATGGACAAAACAACAGACAGAGGCAGAGCCAGAGACAGATCCAGAGGCAGGCCACCCGCCAGATTAGTTTGAGGTCATGCTGACAGGATTTTGTGCGGCCCTGGCCCAAAGTATAGTGCTCTGAAGAAGGCACGTCCCAACGTGGTTGACTATTTAACACAAAACACCTCATCTTCCGCAGCCACTACAAGCACCACATCCGCTGCATTTGACACTTCGCAGGAGTTATTTGGTGGGGAATTAACTGATTCACAGCCATTATTGTTACAACAAGATGAAGGCGCTAAGCAAGTTACACCACCTCATATCTCAGAGTTAGGCGACACTATGGACGTAAGGTGTGAGGAGGAGGATGATGAAGTACCTGCTGTTGGTGCAGTTTATGAGGTGTCTGAGGCAAGCGAAGCTGGGGAGGATGATTATGATGATACGGATGCCACGTGGGATCCTAATAGACAAGATGACCAAGAGGACAGTTCAGAGGGGGAGTCAGAGAGGAGTAGACGAGTTCCTGAAAGAAGCAGGGGGAGCTCGTCATCAGAAACAGCTGGGAGCAGTGTCCGGCACCACCATGTATCGCCACCTATGGACAGCCAGCCAACATGCCCTTCAATGTTAGCTGCTGATGCCACCATAGTGCCCACACCCCTGGGCTCAGTGGTGTGGACATTTTTTTGTGTGTCTGCCTTAGATCAGAGCAATGCCATCTGTTCTCTCTGCCACCAAAAATTGAGCCGTGGAAAGGACAACAGCCGCGTAGGGACAACTGCCTTATGAAGGCACATGGAGAAAAGGCACAAACTGCAATGGGAAGACCACCTGAGGAAAAGCAGCACATAAAAGCAAAGCCATCCCCCTTTCCTCTTCCTCCTTCAGGTGCATCATCTTCAGCCGCTTTCTCCCTTGCACCTTCACAATCATAGCCACCCTCCTCCACTCCGCCTCTCAACTTGAGCGGTTCCTGCTCCTCTGCACACAGTAGCAGCCAGGTGTCCGTGAGGGCAATCTTTGAGTGGAAGAAGCCAATGTCTGCCAGTCACCCCCTTGCCTGGCGTCTGACAGCTGGCTTGGCAGAACTGTTAGCTCGCCAGCTGTTACCATACCAGCTGGTGGCCTCAGAGGCCTACCGAAAAATTGTGGCCATTGGGACACCACAGTGGAAGATACCAGGCCGCAATTATTTCTCCAAAAAGGCGATACCCAAACTGTACTGTGAAGTTGAAAGGCAAGTGGTGTCATCTCTGGCACACAGCGTTGGGTCAAGGGTCTATCTGACCACGGATGCCTGGTCTGCCAAGCACGGTCAGGGCAGGTACATTACTTACACAGCCCATTGGGTCAACCTGGTGACCGCTGGCAAGCAGGGAGTACGTGGCTGTGCAGCGGACCTAGTTGTGACACCTCCACAACTTGCAGGCAGGCCTGCTGCCACCTCCTCCTCTCCTCCTGCTACATCCTCTTTGCTGTCGTCGTCCTCCTTCTCCTTGGCTGAGTGGCAGTTCAACTCTACTGGTGCTGTGATCTCCTCTCCAGCTACACAGCCCCAGCTCCCCAGGGCCTATGCTGCATGCCAGGTACGATGGTGTCAAGCCATCTTAGACATGTCTTGCCTCAAAGCGGAGATTCACACTGGACCAGCTCTCCTGGCTGCTCTGAACAAACAGGTAGATCAGTGGCTGACCCCGCACCAACTGGAGATCGGCAACGTGGTGTGTGACAACGGCAGCAATCTCATTTCAGCTTTGAATTTGGGAAAGTTGCCACATGTGCCCTGCATGGCACGTGCTGAATCTAATAATTCAGAGATTTGTGTCTAAGTACCTAGGCTTACAGGACGTCCTGAAGCAGTCCAGGAAGGTGTGTGGGCATTTCAGGCAGTCTTACATGGCCATGGCACGCTTTGCCGATATGCAGTGGAGAAACAAATTGCCGGTGAGACGCTTGATTTGCGATAGCCCGACTCGCTGGAATTCAACGCTCCTGATGTTCAACTGCCTGCTATAACAGGAGAAAGCCGTCAAACAGTATCTCTACACCTACAGGATCTTCTCAAAAAATTTGCATATTGTGATAAAGTTCATTATTTTCTGTAATGTACTGATAAACATTAGACTTTCATATATTTTAGATTCAAATACACAGAACTGAAGTAGTTCAAGCCTTTTATTGTTTTAATCTTGATGATTTTGGCATACAGCTCTTGAAAACCTAAATTTCCTATCTCAAAACATTAGCATATTTCATCCGACCAATAAAAAAAAAGTGTTTTTAAAACAAAAAAAAGTCAACCTTCAAATAATTATGTTTAGTTATGCATTCAATACTTGGTTGGGAATCCTTTTACAGAAATGACTGCTTCAATGTGGCGTGGCATAGAGGCAATCAGCCTGTGGCACTGCTCAGGTGTTATGGAGGCCCAGGATGCTTCAATAGGGGCCTTACCGACTATCTGTTTCATTATTAAAATAAACTTTAATTTTACCTTGTATTTTACATTCAAAGTAGTTAAATTAGCCTGTTTGAGCAGGCCTGCCCGACCTTCCACATCCGCAGAGACTTTAGGAACCTAATTGTTTTATTGAGCTAATTACCAAGAGGTAAACATTGCCTTTCATCAGCAAAGGGGGTGAGTAATTAGGAGTGTGTCTTTAAAGTCATGGTGTGTCAATGTGTCAAGATAGCATCTCTGACTTCTGTAAATAAGGAATGTGAGAAGGGGAGTGGGGAACATGGCAGCTTCTATGTCAGGAGAGATTCCAGTGAAAGAGAATGTGCTCAGTTCCCTTTAAGCTCATCCAGAGTGTTGGGTCTTGCGTCTCTCAACTTTCTCTTCACAATATCCCACAGATTCTCTATGGGGTTCAGTCAGGAGAGTTGGCAGGTCAATTGAGCACAGTAATACCATGGTCAGTAAACCATTTACCAGTGGTTTTGGCACTGTGAGCAGGTGCCAGGTCGTGCTGAAAAATGAAATCTTCATCTCCACAAACCTTTTCAGCAGTGCCAAAATCACTGGTAAATGGTTTACTGACCATGGTATTACTGTGCTCAATTGGCCTGCCAACTCTCCTGACCTGAACCCCATAGAGAATCTTTGGGATATTGTGAAGAGAAAGTTGAGAGATTCAAGACCCAACACTCTGGATGAGCTTAAGGCCGCTATCGAAGCATCCTGGGCCTCCATAATACCTGAGCAGTGCCACAGGCTGATTGCCTCCATGCCACGCCGCATTGAAGCAGTCATTTCTGCAAAAGGATTCCCGACCAAGTATTGAGTGCATAACTGAACATAATTATTTGAAGGTTGACTTTTTTTTGTTTTAAAAACACTTTTTTTTATTGGTCGGATGAAATATGCTAATATTTTGATAGGAATTTTGGGTTTTCATGAGCTGTATGCCAAAATCATCAATGTTAAAACAATAAAAGGCTTGAACTACTTCAGTTGTGTGTATTTGAATCTAAAATATATGAAAGTCTAATGTTTATCAGTACATTACAGAAAATAATGAACTTTATCACAATATGCTAATTTTTTGAGAAGATCCTGTACAGTCAAAGGACATGCTCTGGGGAAATGGGGATGTTCTGGCCAAAGTACTGGGCACTCATGCGATATGCCTGCAGGCTCATGCGGCCGTTTGAGGAGGTGACAAAACTGGTGAGTCGCAGTGAAGGCGCCATCAGCGACTTGATCCCATATGCTTTCTTCCTGGAGCGTACCGTGCGTAGAGTGGTGGATCAAGCTGCGGAGAAGCGTGAACAGGAATAGGAGGAAGAGTTGTGGTATCAATTCTCAGCAGAAGCAGATGATTCCTCAACACCTGCGGCAGCACAGAGGGGGGAGGAGGAGGAGGAAGAGTCGTGTGGGGAAGAGGAGTCAGATGATGAGGAAGGTGTTTTTTTTTCTGGAGGAGGAGGCGGAAGAACAACTGCAGCAGGTGTCGCAGGGGGCTTGTGCTGCTCAACTTTCCTGTGGTATTGTTTGTGGCTGGGGGGAGGAGGAGAACTTACCTGACATCACTGAGGAAGAGCAAGAGGAGATGGATAGTACGTCTGCATCCAACTTTGTGCACATGGCGTCTTTCATGCTGTCCAGCCTGTTGAGGCACCCCCGTATAAAAAATCTCAAGGGGAATGAGCTGTACTGGGTGGCTACGCTACTAGACCCTCGGTATAGGCACAAAGTGGCGGAGATGTTTCCAAATCACCAGAAGGCAGAAAGGATGCAGCACTTGCAGAACAAGCTGGCAACTATGCTTTACAATGCGTTTAAGGGTGATGTCACAGCACAACGGAATAAAGGTGCCACTGCCAGTAATCCTCCTCCTCCTTTGTCCACGCATAGCGATCTCATGTTGGTGTCGGACATGCAGACATTCTTTAGTCCAATGTCCCGCCTTAGCCCTTCCGGATTCACCCTCCACCAACGCCTGGACTGGCAGGTAGCCGACTACCTGGCCTTAAGAGTGGATGTAGACACTGTGAGCAGCGATGAACCCCTGGACTACTGGGTGCGCAGGCTTGACCTGTGGCCAGAGCTGTCACAATTTGCCATCCAACTTCTGTCTTGCCCTGCCTCAAGCATCCTGTCAGAAAGGACCTCCAGCGCAGCTGGAGGCATTGTCACTGAGAAGAGAAGTCGCCTATGTCACAAAAGTGTTCAGTACCTCACCTTTATCAAAATGAATGAGTATCCCACTCCGACATGCAAAAACTCAGATGTTAGACCCCTTGAAACATCTTTTCCATCACTTTTGTGGCCAGCATAAATGTTTCTAGTTTTCAAAGTTTGCCTCCCCATTGAAGTCTATTGCAGTTCAAAAAGTTCACGCGAATCGAACTTTTTGCGGAGGTTTGCGTTCGAGGTTTGCGAACCTAAAATTGGAGGTTCGAGCCATCTCTAGAGGCCAGTGGACAAATGGACATGTGTATGAATTCAGTCACACATGTCTGCTTGAAATACTGTTTATCTGTTGCCTCAAGTCTGAAAAATGATTTGCAACATCCTGACCTGCACGTTTCTTACACGCACCAGACAGAATCATTGCTATCATGTCTTGTCTGATGCAACTGATCTGTCTGAATGGTTGTCCTGCTTCATGGATGGTGCAAGCATATACACGGTCCATGGTCCGGTCATTGTCCATGGCCCTGCACAAATTTGTGTGAACCCACCCTAACATGCTCAAATGAAAGCTTGTAATTACCATAATGCCTGACTGAAGAGAGAGTGAGTGACTGACTGGGTGACACAGAGTATAGCAAAAGCGCTACATGGTGCTGCCTTTAGTATTAAGAGTTAACGGTTTCTGTAGGTGACTGGGGACAGGGAGATGTGGTTTCCTTTTTCTATTCCAGGTGTTGCTGGCACCAAAGAATACTCTGCTTGGTGGGTTGCTGGGTGAGTTATGGAGGAGCTCTGCTGACTAGAGGGACATTGCCATTGGTCCCTTAGGGGCCCTATGAGGGATCTGGAGAGGACTAACTGGGGCAGTCACATGCCTGGAGAACTCACTGAGGAGAAGTTGTCAGTAATCCCACCCCACCAGTATTTTGTTATCTTGGAATATGTCACATGCACATTTATGTTGGATGTGTCATCAGATTTTCAGTGAGTGGAGACAGTTGGGTATGGACTTTTTTTTTTGCTCTGGGCCTCAAGTTAAAGCAAAATTGGACTTGATAACTTCAGCTGAAGTTATGCTTGTTTATTGATGGATGGCGTTATATATTTGGTTATCGACTCTTTGCACTTTATTTTACCCTAAAAAAGGGCCGTGAGCATTTTTTCCCTTTTAGGTGGTAAGTATTAATACAGTGCAGCACAGGGAGTGTAGATTGTATTCTGCATTCAACCCAGTTATAAGAACTTCAAACAGTCAACCATACTCTATATGGAAATGCTTTCCCCCTTCTAAAAATAATATAATCAAGAGATGTTATTAGGCTTATTTTCCCTTGGTGTCAGTGTGTAGATGGTTACAAAGGTTCCCCCGGTTGTGTTGCTGATTCCATACTTTGCAGATACATGCTGATGTAATCGGCAAATTCCTGAAAGCAAGCATGTGTAGATCTTACTCCTTTCTCATCACACTTGGGGAAAAAAAAGGTATGCATTTTTTTTCCCATAGACCTTTCTCAATTCACCTTTTCTCCTAGGTGACATTTTATAAGCTTATCAATAAAATGTCTTTTAAGCCACCAGCAAGCACAAAAATACTCTGTGTATGCAGTGTCTTTCCTACTCTTAACCATGTGGCTGCGGCAGCAGCCCCAGGACCTCCTAATGCCGATCGGCATAAGGGCCTGCGGGCTTGTTTTGCAGGAGATTGGGCGCGCATCCCTGCTTGAATGACGATGAAAGAAGGGGGGGGGGGGGGGGTCACTTGTGTGCTGAGTTGTGTGGCTCTGCAGTGAGGCCTCAAAGCTGCAGTGATCCAATTTCAGAAAAATGGCCTGGTCTTCAGGGGGGTTTAACATTGCGGTCCTCAATTGGTTAAAGAGAGCCCAAGGTGAAAGGGATATATGGAGGCTGACATGATTATTTCCTTTTAAATAATGCACATTGCCTGGCTACCCAGCTGATCCTCTGCCTCTCATACTTTAAACTATATATACCCTGAACAAGCATGCAGATCAGATGTCTGTGACAAATCTGACAAGATTAGTCACATGCTTGTTTCAGGTGAGTGGTACAGACCCTACTGACCAGAAAGATCAGGGCTGCCAGGCAACTGGTATAGTTTAAAAGGAAATTAATATGGCAGCTTCCATAGGCCTCACGCCTTGGATTGCCTTTAAACTGAATAAAATTGTAGCAATACAATTGCTGATTAAATCACTTGTATACCTTGTTTCCTGTTGTCAGTTATGCTTTTCCCGATGCAGGGCAAGCTGTTGCATGATGCAGATGTTGGTAGCCACAATACATCCAGATGGGGAAATAGTGAATCTTCTGCTAACACTTTAAAAGACGCCTTATATCACAACACACTCTATACTATGAACGGTAACATAAAAGTCTACAGTTATGTTCAAAATTATTCAACCCCCAATGAAATTGAGTGTTTTGGTCAGTTTGCAGATTAACCCTCCTGGCGATCTAATGTTTTCCGCCAGGAGGCAATGCAGCTGCTCAGCGGCATCCCCCCGCCCGATTCGATCGCCTTTGGCGATCTCCAATCAGGAAATCCAGTTCAAAAAATGGGATTTCCTGGAGGGATGACGACGTCTTTGGGAGTCACATTTTTATCTAATATTTCCTGGTACTGAAGAGAATTCATGGTACCTTGCACACGCTGAAGCTTCCTTGTACCTGCAGAAGCAAAACAGCCCCAAAGCATGATTGACCCCCCCCCGTCATGCTTCACAGTAGGCAAGGTGTTCTTTTCTTCATAGGCCTTGTTCTTCCTCCTCCAAACATAGCGTTGATCCATGGGCCCAAACAGTTCTAATTTTGTTTCATCAGTCCACAGAACACTATCCCAATGCACACAGGCCCATTTCCTATTACCTTTTATCCTGAGTTTACACCAAGAAGATAAATACAAACTTTACCACTGGGCAGCACAGTGGCATAGTGGTTAGCACTCTTGCCTTGACGTGCATGGTCACTGGTTCGATTCCCATCCAGGGCACTATCTGCACATAGTGTGCATGTTCTCCCCATGTCGGCGTGGGTTTCCTCCAGGCACTCTGGTTTCCTCCCACATCCCAGAAAGATACAGATAAGTTAATTAGCTTTCCCCTAAATTAGCCCTGGACTACAATACATACACTAAACGATACATACATGAACATATGATTATGGTAGGAATTCGATTGTGAGCCCCTCTGAGGGATATTTAAGTGACAAGGCAATATACTCTGTACAGCACTGTGGAAGATGTTGGCGCTATATAAGTATTAAATAATAATATCACCAATAAAATACCTTTAAACACTCCCACCATGCTAGACAATACTCAAAATAAGATTGGTTACTTTTCCCACTTTTTAGAACTTTTTCAACTGCTAATTACAGAAAAGTTATTCTTTAGATAATTTTCAATTCATCTCCTGGGAGAAAACATTAATTGGATAAGGACTGTGGTGTGAATAACTCCTGAGGAATGAATTGCAAGTGAGGCAATTTTCAAATTCTGTAAACAGATATTTGTTGGTTATTTTCTATAAAAAACAAGCATATATAGCAGAAAGTTCCCATGATTTGTGACGTGTTAGAAGTGCCATATTACCCATCATCCCCTGCTGGGCACTGCCATCTTGTTCGTGCAATAGAGGCAGGTGTGCAGATTTCTGATGAAAGCCATGAGAAGCACTCGCTATGGACTAATGGGTGACAACCAGAGATAGCCCATGAGATGCTGAGGAATCCGGCTTGCAAAGAAATGTAATGTAAACTGTTTGGATTGGAGCGTTTCCAAGCTGTAGTCAGGAAGTGCATCCAATCTGCCCACCTCCAAGCGGAATACAATCTGCATCAACTCTACATGCAGTATGAAAATTACCGGTATAAATATTTCATTGGCCACTACCAAAGTGACAAGAACTTTGATTTGATAATTTAATCAAAAAGTAAAGGAGCGTCTTGAATAAGATATAAACTTTATTAAATACAAATTCCTTTATTATACAGAGAATAACACTATACAAATTAGCTAAAATTCACATAATGTACCAACTACAGAACAAACAGGATAAAAGAGCCCTCCCCCCAAAGCATGAGGGAACAACAGGTATAGACATCGCTCATCAGAATATACAGGAACAATACATTGTAATGTAGATGTATTAGATTGCATTTTCAACCGTTCAGGTTAAATGGACACACAGACAAGCATTGTACTTCTAATCAACTTACCTGCAAGTCCAACAAGTCTCGTCAGTCTGCCATTGCTCAGAGCTAAGGTGGAACTGCCATCAGAGCTTTTCTTATTCTCTTTTGATTAGAGTGTGGGTTACAATCACTGTTAGACTCTTGGGCCTCTTTCAGATGGGAGACAGAACTGTGCGCTTGCCGAGCAGTTCAGCATCCCGCCTGCCTGTGCAATTAAATTGCAGCCGAATTGCAGCAGTAGGAACACCAGGCGTGTCAAGCGCTGACAATTTTGTAAATTATGAGCCAGAATAGAACACAGGCTCTCAAAGGATCAGTTTGCCCAAAGAGTACCTACAGTGGGTTGCAAAAGTATTCGGCCCCCTTGAAGTTTTCCACATTTTGTCATATTACTGCCACAAACATGAATCAATTTTATTGGAATTCCACGTGAAGGACCAACACAAAGTGGTGTACACATGAGAAGTGGAATGAAAATCATACATGATTCCAAACATTTTTTACAAATAAATAACTGCAAAGTGGTGTGTGCATAATTATTCGGCCCCTTTTGATCTCACTGCAGTCAGTTGCCTATAGACATTGCCTGATGAGTGCTAATGACTAAATAGAGTGCAGCTGTGTGTAATCTAATGTCAGTACAAATACAGCTGTTCTGTGAGGGCCTCAGAGGTTGTCTAAGAGAATATTGGGAGCAACAACACTGTGAAGTCCAAAGAACACACAAGACAGGCCAGGGATCAAGTTATTGAGAAATTTAAAGCATGATTAGGCTACAAAAAGATTTCCAAAGCCTTGAACATCCCACGGAGCACTGTTCAAGCGATCATTCAGAAATGGGAGTATGGCACAACTGTAAACCTACCAAGACAAGGCCATCCACCTAAACTCACAGGCCGAACAAGGAGAGCGCTGATCAGAAATGCAGTTAAGAGGCCCATGGTGACTCTGGACGAGCTGCAGAGATCTACAGCTCAGGTCGTAGACTCTGTCCATAGGACAACTATTAGTCATGCACTGGCCTTTATGGAAGAGTGGCAAGAAGAAAGGCATTGTTAACAGAAAGCATAAGTCGTCCCGCTTGCAGTTTGCCACAAGCCATGTAGGGGACACAGCAAACATGTGGAAGAAAGTGCTCTGGTCAGATGAGACCAAAATGGAACTTTTTGGCCAAAATGCAAAACGCTATCTGTGGCAGAAAACTAACACTGCACATCACTCTGAACACACCATCCCCACTGTAAAATATGGTGGTGGCAGCATCATGCTCGGGGGGTGCATCTCTTCAGCAGGGACAGGGAAGCTGGTCAGAGTTGATGGGAAGATGGATGAAGCCAAATACAGGGCAAACTTGGATAAACCTCTTGTAGACTGCAAAAGACTTGAGACTGGGGCGGAGGTTCACCTTCCAGCAGGACAATGACCCTAAACCTAAAGCCAGGGCAACAATGGAATGGTTTAAAACAAAACATATCCATGTGTTAGAATGGCCCAGTCAAACTCCAGATCTAAATCCAATCGAGAATCTGTGTCAAGATCTAAAAATTGCTGTTCACAAACACTGTCCATCTAATCTGACTGAGCTGGAGCTGTTTTGCAAAGAATGGGCAATGATATTAGTCTCTAGATGTGCAAAGCTGGTAGAGACATACCCTAAAAGACTGGCAGCTGTAATTGCAGCAAAAGGTGGTTCTACAAAGTATTGACTCAGGGGGCTGAATAATTATGCACACACCACTTTGCAGTTATTTGTAAAAAATGTTTGGAATGATGTATGATTTTCTATCCACTTCTCACATGTACACCACTTTGTATTGGTCTTTCACGTGGAATTCTAATAAAATTGATGCAGATTTGTGGCAGTAATGTGACAAAATGTGGAAAACTTCAAGGGGGCCGAATACTTTTGCAACCCACTGTATGTAATGCTGTATCTTGCCGTGTAGTGATGCTGTGCTCTGTGTATGCAGTACTCCACAAAGATAGGTCTATACCTCGTACATGGCTATATGTAGTTTGGTTTAAACTTGGCAACAGGATACCTTAAGTTTCAGCCGAGGAAGATCTTCATTGTGTACAGAAGTCACCCAACATCATTGGCCTTCCCATTTGGCAATCACCAAGTTGGAATGCTCTTGCCTGACAAAGGTCATCTTACTTCACTACCCACCACCTATTGCTGCTCATCTGTCCACCGCCTTCCCTTTTCCACATAGCTTAAAGTGGATCCGAGATGAACTTTTACTCATTGCATAATTGTGTTCCTAACATATAGTTTATAGGGCATTCCTCAAGCCAAATACTTGTTTTGTTTTAATACCCTAATTTCCTATAAACTAAACCAGCCACACCCACAGCTTCTCCAGAGTGCCTTGGCGCTTGCAAGGGATTGTGGGATTTCAGTCTGGGCAGGTGAAAAAGGTGTTACTAGCTATAGATTTCAGAGGCAGAGTTTTCACAATCTGAGAGCTGCAGTGCAGATACAGATCAGTTGCCTGTGTAATGGAGGAGATAAGAGTGGAGTTTTCACAGAATATGCAGATTAGCATGCCTAGATACAGATAAGCTTGCCTGTGTGTGTAATTGAGTAATAGTGACAAGCAGAAAACATGTCTGCTCCCATTGTATCACAGGGAAAAATATTAATATACTGTTGAAGCTGTTTGAAGATAGATTTGCTGTGTAAACTATCTAAACTTTAGATAAGATATATAGACAAGTCACTTGTTATATTTAGTTTTTCATCTCAGATCCGCTTTAACCACTTCACCACTGAGGGGTTTTACCCCTTGAACACCAGAGCAATTTTCACCTTTCAGCACTCCTTCCATTCATTAATCTATAACTTTATTATTACTTATGGCAACGAAATGAACTATATTTTGTTTTTTCCACCACCAATTAGGCTTTCTTTAGGTGGGACATTATGCCAAGAATTATTTTATTCTAAATGTGTTGTAACCACTTGAGGACCGTGGGCTTTACCCCCCCTTAAGGACCAGGCACTTTTTTTTCCATTCAGACCACTGCAGCTTTCACGGTTTATTGCTCGCTCATACAACCTACCACCTAAATGAATTTTGGCTCCTTTTCTTGTCACTAATAAAGCTTTCTTTTGGTGCTATTTGATTGCTGCTGCGATGTTTACTTTTTATTAGATTCATCAAAAAAGACATGAATTTTTGTCAAAAAAAAATAATATTTTTAACTTTCTGTGCTGACATTTTTCAAATAAAGTAAAATTTCTGTATACATGCAGCGCGAAAAATGTGGACAAACATGTTTTTGATATTAAAAAAAAAAACATTCAGCCTATATTTATTGGTTTCGGTAAAAGTTATAGCGTTTACAAATTATGGTGCAAAGTGAATTTTGCCATTTTCCAGCATCTCTGCCTTTTCTGACCACCTGACATGTTTCATGAGGGGCTAGAATTCCAGGATAGTATAAATACCCCCCAAATGACCCCATTTTGGAAAGAAGACATCCCAAAGTATTCACTGAGAGGCATAGCGAGTTCATAGAAGATATTTTTTGTCACAAGTAAGCGGAAAATGACACTTTGTGACAAAAAATAAAAAGTTTCTATTTCTTCTAACTTGCGACAAAAAAAAAAAAAAAATGAAATCTGCCACAGACTCACTATGCTCCTCTCTGAATACCTTGAAGTGTCTACTTTCCAAAATGGGGTCATTTGTGGGGTGTGTTTACTGTCCTGACATTTTGGGGGTGCTAAATTTTAAGCACCCCTGTAGCGCAGTTAGGCTGCAAAAAAGTGCCACATGTGGTATTGCCGTACTCCGGAATAGTATAATGTGTTTTGGGGTGTATTTTTACACATACCCATGCTGGGTGGGAGAAATATCTCTGTAAATGACAATTGTTTGATTTTTTTTTTTTTTTTTTTTTTTTTTTTTTTTTACACACAATTGTCCATTTACAAAGAGATTTCTCCCACTCAGCATGGGTATGTGTAAAAATACACCCCAAAACACATTATACTACTTCTCCTGAGTACGGCGATATCACGTGTGGCACTTTTTTGCACCCTAACTGCGCTAAGGGGCCCAAAGTCCAATGAGTACCTTTAGGATTTCACAGGTCATTTTTGTTTCAAGACTACTCCTCACGGTTTAGGGCCCCTAAAATGCCAGGGCAGTATAGGAACCCCACTAATGACCCCATTTTAGAAAGAAGACACCCCAAGGTATTCCGTTAGGAGCATGGTGAGTTCATAAAAGATTTTATTTTTTGTAACAAGTTAGCGGAAATTAATTGTTTTTTTTCACAAAGTGTCTTTTTCCGCTAACTGTGCTCACCGTACACTTTTTTTGGCAGTTGAGCAGAGCCTCACTAAGTGCTTTTGAAAATAAAGAAAACCTTAAGGACCGCCCATGATGGGCTAGTCCAAAACCTGTCAATTCTGTCAGATTTCTACTACGTACTGTAAGTGACGGCATAGGACAAATCTAACGGATAGCTAATTTTACTCTGGAAAAAAAAATATATACTTATTTGTAAATGTTTACATTTGTTTAACATTTTTAGGATTTTCGCGATAGTGGATTTTGTCGCGAATACATACATTAAAGTGAACCTTAAGCCAGAAAAAAAAAAATGAGTTTTACTCACCTGGGGCTTCTACCAGCCCCCTGCAGCAGTCCTGTGCCCTCGCAGCCACTCACTAATCCTCTGGTCCCCCGCTGCCAGCTAGTTTCGTTTTTGCCGACAGGCCCATCAGGACTGGCCACTTTTTGTCCGCATTCCCGACTGTAATTAGCGCTATTGCGGGCCGCACTGCGTACAAAAATACGCGTTGCCGCATAGCTATGCGTGCGAAGTCGGGAATGCGGAAAAAGCTATGCGTGGCCGGGCCTGTCGGCAAAAACGAAACTAGATGGCAGCAGGAGACCAGAGGATTAGTGAGTGGCTGCGAGGGCACAGGACTGCTGCAGGGGGCTGGTAGCAGCCCCAGGTGAGTAAAACTTTTTTTTTTTTCTGGCTTAAGTGTCTCTAAGGCTGGTTTCACAGTGGGACGTTAAAGTCCCACATTACAACAGCCAGTAACGCAGCTTAACTCACAGCACTGTAAAATCAATGTGCTGTTCACAGTGCACACGTTGCGTTACATAGTAACGCAGCACGTTTAAACAAAGTGCTGCATGCTGTACGTTATACTAGGCTAAGCCTTGTCTGACTGTTTGCACATGCTCAGTAATGTTGGAGGAGGTCTTCCCTCCTCCTCCACAGCCAGCCACACGGCTAATTAATATTCACTGCACTGTGGTGATTCGTGGTGGGACTGTAGTGTTGTCCCGATCATGAACGAATCGTTCATTTGATCCGGATCTTTTTTGTGAGTCAAATCATCCGGATCACCACAACGAAAGATTCGGTTCACAGTGGATGTCTGTCTGGAAGAAACAGGAACATACAGAATCTACAGTGCAGGGAAAGTCCTGTCCTGCTAGTCATTTCACCCATTCCGCTTCCCTAGTAAAATGATTCAAATGATTCGGTTCAAAGATCCGGATCTTTTCAATGATCCGATTCAAATGATCCGAATCCTTAAAAAGATCCGGACTTCCTATCACTAACCTGGAGCGGCTGCTTTGAGAGCTGCATAACGCAGCTCAATCTGACGTCCAACTTCAACACCACCATGCGTTGCGTTAGGGGCACGTTATGCGACCATAACGTCCCCTAAAACGCAACGTCTTGGTGGGAAAGTAGCCTAAACCTACCCTTCAAACAGAAAATACAAATGCGTAATTCAAAAAAAATAAAATTTAGGGAGTAGGAGGATTGAGAAAGCAAACCTGAACTGAAAATAAACTGATAAGATAAAGAATTTTAATAATGCAGCACTGTGCTGCTCCTTCCCCTACCCAATCAGAGGGATGCTGGGCACTGCATTACAGAAGACAACATTCAGGCACTACTACTAGCTCTATGTAATAGTACATTTAAAAAGGAGGAACTGTAGCCAAGGATTAAACATCATCCTAAACAGTAGCTGATACCCCCTTTCTCATGTGAAATCTTTACCTTTTCTTGAATAGATCATCAGGGACATTTGTATGGCTGATATTGTGGTGAAACCCCTCCCCACAGTGTGAGGTCCATGCCATGGCCCTTACAGTTTTCTATCTGTGGGCCTTGTTGCATTGTGGAAAATAACAGCGTTTCCAACTGCCAGCAACCTTTTACCCTATCACATTGTTAGGGGGTGCGGTAATAGATAATGGCAGTTGGTGTCTTTTTTTCCATGCCTGCCAGGAGTAAAGATGAGGACATGCTGGCTCATTATGGTTCAAACAATATGAACACGTTACATGGCAAATATCAGTCATTTCTTGATCTCTATTTTTAACTTCTCACTTTGCAATGTATTGATTTTTCTACCCCTTTTCTCAAACGTTCCTCTTTAAATTGTATAAATGGATTCAATTGGGGCTTTGTATGTCTAAACACAATGAAAACTTGTTTCAAATTCCAGGCCAACATAAAAACATAGTTTAGCAGAGGTATGTATTTAGTAAATAAAATAATAAAAATATTAAGCTGACCATACACTAAAGGTGCCCATACATTACTCAATTTTCCAGTTTAAAACGACCATTCGCTTTGATTATTTTATCGGATCAGGGGAGAATGGATTATGTTCCATTCTGCTTGAGTGGTGGATATTGGCCGACATCTGGTCAAAGTGACCAATTTACTTGATCTTGGAGAATGGAAGATATATTCAAGTGGGGAATCTATTGAAAAAAAAAAAATGATCAAACTGCAGTGATGCACCGTTCTATGCAGTGCAAAACTATGGGCAATCCTACCACCATTCCTGATCCACCCCTATTCAACTGGGATTTCTGTCCTGTCCGATTGAGCGGTCAGCGTGGGACAGTCAACTCCAAGGGGCTGGAGAAAGCCCCAGGTAAGTAAAGCGGATTTAGCTTTTCCCTGAGGATACCTTTAAAGAGACACTGAAGCGAAAAAAAAAATATGATATTTTGATTTGTATGTGTAGTACAGCTAAGAAATAAAACATTAAGATCAGATACATCAGTCTAATTGTTTCCAGTACAGGAAGAGTTGAGAAACTCCAGTTATCTCTATGCAAACAAGCCATTAAGCTCTCCGACTAACAGACTAAGTTGGTCGTGGAGAGGGCTGTTATCTGACTTTTATTATCTCAACTGTAATTGAACTGTTTACTTTTCCTCTGCCAGAGGAGAGTTCATTACTTCACAGACTGCTCTGAAAGACTCATTTTGAATGCTGAGTGTTGTGTAATCTGCACATATTATAGAATGATGCAATGTTAGAAAAAAACACTATATACCTGAAAATAAAAGTATGAGAATATTTTCTTTGCTGCTAATCTTCTAGTAATTATTCATAGTACACAACCAATTCATTATATCATATATATTTTTTTCGCTTCAGTGTCTCTTTAAGTATCCCTTTAAGTTGAAATACTGAAATAAATGGACTTCAGCACGATATTTCAGAGATGAAAGGTGACAAAGAATATGCAAGTTTCGGTCACTAACTTATTGTTTTAAGAAGTGACCAGAATTAGCTGAAAGCCGGAAAAATACATTTCTTTATAATGCAGCATGTGCAAAGACTGAAAAGTGCTACATTAAATGTTTTGTTTTCTGAATATTTTAACAGAATGCCGTTAGAATGGAGGATGTAAAGTCATGGACTTGCAGACAACCATTCTCTCAAACAAATCCGCCACACAATATGCACTTCGTTCCGCACCAGCGGGGCTCATCAACACGGCAGAAACAGACAAAGGTGTGCAGTTATGCAAATGTCTACAGAATACATTCCCGATATGCAAAATAAAGACGACTCGGCTCAAAGTAAAAAAAACTGCACATGAATACTCTCCAGGTTATCTCAACACTACAATTTCAGCTACCAACATTTCATTCTTATTCTAATGTAAGTCGAACATGTACATAAGAATGTAGTGAATGCTTAGCTGGGTGACAAATCTCTATAATAACTTGATTAGTCTTCGATTTATAAAATAGCAAAAAGAGGACACCCTGACCCACTTCTTAAAATATTAGCATCATTTCTGCACCATAGCGGCAAAAATGTTAATTTTATATTGTAAAGTGGCAATTCTCAGGATCGCAATGCAATTTTCAAGTGGTGATCTCCAGGCCATCAAGAAGTTGATTTCTGAAGCAGAAAACCCCAAAAAGGTAACACATGATGAACAGAGAGGACAGTTTTACAATGATTTACAATTTATTTGTGTGTGGCAGCGAAATGCAAAGCTCATGCCATATTCGCATATATTTGACCCTGCAGCAGAGTGCACAGACGGTCATATGCATAGCGCCCCCCCCCCCATATTTAGTGATGTACTCCCTGCTGGGCAAGAAGTACGGTAAGTCACTGGGATTCCAGTCGGTCCGCTTGTGTGCCGCGCAGCCCAGCGCTCTGTCGTTTACACTATGTGCGTCGACCATAGACTTGCATTACCCCAAGCTCCGTGCGTTATCCACACTGCTTGCCGTAATGCACTGCAGGCTTTGTGCTAAACTGAATACTTCCTCTGCACTGCAACAGATCACAATACGTGAGAGAGTCTCCATAGACTTTCATTGCTTTTGCGGTCACTTGCAGTAAATTAGGGTAACACAATGCTGGTTTCACCTGCAAGCGTAAAAGGGGCCTGAGTGGCAGCCAGGTGCCAGTCATGCTCCGCTATGAAGAAGTGCTGCACTAAGTTACAACATGGAGGTTATTAGACCAAAGATACAAGCAAAACCTGAAAAGGTCTTTAAAGCTAAAACTCCTAAAATTGTGGTTTATGATCAGAATTGGGGAGACTAAAGAATCTCATTAAACAATTGCTGACTGGCTGCCAGTTTCTGCACAACCAACTGCTTAAAGATTATAAACCCAAGTAGGGGCAGTAGTGTTTAAATTAACATGAGAAATAAAAGGGACACCACAAAGAAGTTGACTTGCATTTTGAGCAATGGAGTGTTTTTTTTTTATTTTTATTTTTTGACGATTCACTTTTGTTGGTAAAGTAGGATTACATCACTATGATCTGGTGATTAAAGGGAATCTGAAGTGAAAATAAAAAAAACTTATGATACAATGATTTGTATGTTTAGTACTACTAATAAAATAGAACATTAGTAGCACAGATAAGAGTCTCGTATTGTTTCCAGAACAAGAAGAGTTAAGACATTTCAGTCACCTAAGCAACAGAGCTTCTTTGAGCTCTGCAACTTTATGAAGTCGTGGACAGCACTTTTTTTGAAGCACTTATCTCAACTTTCATTGTTTCTTCGTTTATGTTTTTTCTGCAAAGAAAAGTTCAAAGGGTCAATTAGCCTGCTCTGTGAAATCATTAAAAATGCTGAGTGTATTGTAGAAACTACAATTATTAGAGAATGATGCAATGTTATAAAAAAAAAAAAAAAGCTATATACCTGAAAATAAAAATATGACACTATTTTCTTTGCTGCTAATGTTCTATTAATTAACCGTATTACACAACCAATTATATTAAGGTTTTTTTTTTTTTTACTTCAGTGTCACTTTAAAAACATTGTGTGCAGTAGTGGCACTCAGGTTCTCTGCATCCAAAGTAACGATTCAGATAAGTTAGGTATTTAAAGACCATCTTCAGAAGAGTCTTACATTTAAAGTAAACCTGAAAAGAGAAAAATCCCTTCAGGTTTGGTAGTAACAGTACAGACAAGGCTCTGGACAGTATAGAGCACCTTCCGGTCCCTCCAGCCAGTCTGTTCCAGGAGGACAGCAGGAATGACAGCCCAGACGGAAGAACGGGGAGACTATGTTATCCAGAGCCTTCCCTCTTCTAACACATATCAAACCAAAAGAGTTTTCTCACACCAGGCTTGATTTAATTCTACTACTCTTAACTTGCTGTGCTGAATAATGAAGAGTTTAAAAGAAACCCTGGGAAAGGTTAACTAGCTAATTTGCCAAATAAGTATTCCATGCCATGTTGTACTATTTTTAAGCGGTTATCTATTGATCTTCCTACCCCATATCCCCACCCCCACCCCCTGATGGATCAGCAAGTGATCTGGTCTGCTGGATCATTTCTTCTGAACATGAGTAGGAGCCACTGTTCTCTTTCCTTACCCTCCTTGTTGTCCCTCTACCCACCTCCAGAGCAACAGAATGAGCCACTAGCCTTAAGGCTAGCAATGCATCTGTACTCATTTGTACTCCTAAGTCTCTTAGACATAATCTAAGCCTCTGGAATGGTTGTTCATACAGAGTTTGAAATCCATCTCTGGAGCTTGTGGGTAAATGCCTTGGCTGCTTTGTAGTTTTTCAAACACAGTAAGTTCTATTCTGCCACATATGGAAAACTACTAATGAGTTCCTTCATTGCTGTGCAATGCATTCAAATAAGCAGTTCACATATTAAGACTAAAAACGGTTTCCTAACGTTCCCTCCAGTACAATACTTTCAGGTCAGGATGACATACATTTAATAGTATAATAATTTTTTTATCTGTGTACACGGCAAATACTTAGAGACACTGAAGCGAAAAAAATATATGATATAATAAATTGGTTGTGTACTATGAATAATTACTAGAAGATTAGCAGCAAAGAAAATATTCTCACACTTTTATTTTCAGGTATATAGTGTTTTTTCTAACATTGCATTATTCTATAATATGTGCAGATTACACAACACTCAGCATTCAAAATGATTCTTTCAGAGCAGTCTGTGAAGTAATGAACTCTCCTCTAGCAGAGGAAGAGTAAATAGTCCAGGAACAGTTGAGATAATAAAAGTCAGATAACAGCCCTCTCCATGACTAACTTAGTCTGTTAGTCGGAGAGCTTAATGGCTTGTTTGCATAGAGATAACTGGAGTTTCTCAACTCTTCCTGTACTGGAAACAATTAGACTGATGTATCTGATCTTAATGTTTTATTTCTTAGCTGCACTACACATACAAATCATAATATTTTTTTTCGCTTCAGTGTCTCTTTAAGAAAAACTTAAAGGAATACTATTAAAGTATCTCAAATTTCTGGAAGCAGCATTAATCAATATGGCAATATGAGTCAGAACGAACACAGCATATGCTTCTGCTGCGCAGTGTGTCTTTTTTTAATATACCTTGCAGACAGCGTCCCCTGAACAAACTGACGGCGACGGGTTATTGGGGCAGACCATTATGCTAGAGGTGATGCCTCTTGCCGAGTGCAGCTGTGGACTATACTGTTTTATGCTCCCCAACATCAGTGCAAGTTATCCAGCATGTTACTATGAGGAGGGAGAGACAACAGCTCTCCCTCCCTCTCACTCCAAGTCTGCCCGGCCAATAACACCATGCTTACTTGTCCCCTTCTGCTTGCATGTGAAGAGAATCGTCAGAAGTTTCCCTTCACACTAGTGAAGCCCGGTTCATGAGGGATTGGCTCATTTGAGCCGGTTCTTTCCTGTGAGTCGAGTGATCCGACTCATCACGCTGAACCGAATCAGTTCAGTGAATGAGAAAGACACTGAACCGAATCAGTCCAGTGGATGAGAAAGTAATCCTTTCTCATCCACTGGACTGATTCGGTTCAGTGTCTTTCTCATTCACTGAACTGATTCGGTTCAGCGTGATGAGTCGGATCACTCGACTCACAGGAAAGAACCGGCTCAAATGAGCCAATCCCTCATGAACCGGGCTTCACTAGTGTGAAGGGAAACTTCTGACGATTCTCTTCACACGCAAGCAGAAGGGGACAAGTAAGCATGGTGTTATTGGCCGGGCAGACTTGGAGTGAGAGGGAGGGAGAGCTGTTGTCTCTCCCTCCTCATAGTAACATGCTGGATAACTTGCACTGATGTTGGGGAGCATAAAACAGTATAGTCCACAGCTGCACTCGGCAAGAGGCATCACCTCTAGCATAATGGTCTGCCCCAATAACCCGTCGCCGTCAGTTTGTTCAGGGGACGCTGTCTGCAAGGTATATTATAAAAAGACACACTACACAGCAGAAGCATATGCTGTGTTCGTTCTGACTCATATTGCCATATTGATTAATGCTGCTTCCAGAAATTGAGATACTTAAATAGTATTCCTTTAAGTGAAAAAGTGATGAGATAAACAATTGTATCCATCCTCCTACTTGTAAAGATGGACTTCATATATCCCACAGTTTTATGTTAGGTTTACAAACTTAAAGCAGATTTATTGGTTTGTCTCAAAACTCAGACTGAATCCATGTCTCAGAGCGCTCAAATAGATAAAAAATTGTAAATAGTTCATATATTACCTCCTGGCCGAGAACTGGGCTTCTGAGAGCATTGTATTTTATGGCTGTAATTCCTTATCAGTAATGCCTGGTACACACCATGCAATTTCCTGTCAAATTATTTCTGACAGGTCTGATTAGAAAATAGATCGGAATTCAAATCACTTCTATACAAAAATCGATCTGAAAAACGATCAGAAATCAGATCAGACTTGACAGAAATAATCGACTCAACCCATCTGACGGTAAATTGCATTGATTGTACAAGGCATAAGGGACACTATAATCCAACTGGGTCCCAGCTGGAGAAAGCTGAGTATTAACTCTTTCAGGCAGAGAAAGAAGAAAAGCAGCACAGCATATGTGTGTGCCTGGCACTGTACATACACGTCTACCTCATCATGTCACTTAAAACTTCCCTTTAACTTGTTGAACTGGTTTGAGACCCAGAGTGACTCTTGCATAAGAGCAACACTGTAATTTGGATAAAGTTACTCAAGTGGCTGGAAACCCCCAAAGGAAGGCATACAACTGTCTACAAAAAGATGGTTCTGTGCATGCCGTTCCCGATGTCTCCCCCAATATGACTTTCCTTAGTGACTTGCTTGGTTACAGAATCTGTGGTTATACACCTTTTTTTTAGCTTGAACACAATACACAGATAAAACACAATTTTAATACAAAGAATTCAGCTATTCACTTCAGATGCGTCAAAGAGCATTACAAGTTGCATTTGACATGAATGTACACATATCTATTAAACAGCAGACTGAACTAGATGCGTTACATCATAGAATTTAATGTCATAGAAAAATATATGTGTGCCATTTCTAAATTATTGCTCGTGTAATTATAAACATACAAAGTATAGTCAGCATCTACTCCCTGTAGCAATAGGATATCTAAATAGAGCTTCTTTCAATATAAAGTTATTAAAATGAACCCTTTGGTTTCAAAGAGGCTGTTTCCTTTCCTCTTTTACTGAAGGGACACATTGCAAAACCACAAAAAAAAGAAATACATAATACAGGCAAGAGATGCAACATTAATGGTTCATTAGGAACGCTTAGGCAATGCAACAAGCTAAGCTGAACTGTATAGCGTGAGTTTATGCTAGGAAACCGTATGCGACAAATAGGAAGATTGATATGAGGGACAAAACCAACAAATCCATAGGAAATAGTGCGCACAACAAATGGTTTATCAAAAAACAATACAACCAAATCAATCAAAGGCCATCTCCACCCATACTGGGTACTTTTACTTGTGTGGTCGCTGCAAATTGTTGTCATATGTAAGTTTGTCCTATTCCTCAGAGATTAGATCTCTTCATATGCTGCACTTGTCACAGGTAAAACACAAATGCAGCAAAGTGCACACAAGTCGGCATGTCTTGTGACTTGGTGTGGGTCAGGTGACACACTGGCTTCTGTGCACGGAGGAAGCCGCAAAGCCAATAGGAGCTGCAGTGAGGTTGCAAGTCTTGCTGGAGGTTCATCATGTATTTCATGAAGGAAGTTTGTGCTTTTACGGCAACCAACAAGCACGTGTATCAGGCATCAGGCAATCCCCGCTGGTGTCGAATACCTGGGACTTTGCTGTCAATACAAACAAGGCACAGTACAGAGCAGAAGGTCAACATTATGATCTGTACTGTGCCCTGACAAAAAGTACCCTGCAAGGCCCTGAAACGGTTGTCTGCTTAATGGTCGGATGATGTATCTGGAAATGGAACAATAAAACCCAGTTCCAGAATAGCTGTGTGAGGACCCTTCTTGTTTGTATTGTATTGTATTGTATTTCCACTTGCTCCAGTCCTGCACCCGCCAACGCTGGACCATCGGCGTGTATAATCCTTTGACTCTCAAGGATGGTGTCAAGCTGTACAGATGGATGCTACACCATGTAGTCTCCCAAACCACACTTATTCAGATGGATGCTCACTTCATCAGGTAGACAAACCAGAGTCTCCCGAAATTCAACCTATCCACATAGATGCTCCATCATGTATGCTAGTGTCTCTCAACCATATAAATATACATGGATGGTAAATCCTAGAGACCAGAGCCTCCCAAACTACACCTATCCACACCAGCTTCTGTCACACCACATGTTTCCAGAGGAACGCTCCACATTATATACACCAGTCCCCCTGCCCAGGTGGACACTATTAAAAAGAGGCCTGAGTCTTCCAAACCAATCTAGAGTAGTTTACCATAGTCTCCATTTATACCAGTAAAATATGCATTGATGGTGAGATCTACCTATGCTGAGGTGAGGTAATTAAGTGACTTATCCATTTGCTTTAGTAATCTTAAGACAACCATAAGTCATGGTGGAGCTAAGTTTAAATCTAAGTAAATACAAACCAAAATATTCCTAAATGACACCCATCAACATTCCACAACAAACCACACCCTTATTTCACAATAAGTTTTTTTTTTATTACATTTAACGTACAATGCAACTAAACCATAAGGTATATGCCTGTTTAGGTGGGGGTGTATATGCATGAATACAACAGCCTCTGGGGAAAGGTGCCAACCAATAGGGGTGAGAGCCTCCAATGACCGAACCAGTCGACACAAACCTGCGATGACAAGCTGTACATCCTCCTATGACAGTTTGTGTGATGTAAAGAAGTAACCCTGGAAGCCAGCTATGAGAAAGCATCATTACTGTTCTGACTTTATGGAAGAAGCAGATAAACCAAGCAGAAATCTCATCACTGGAATCTTCAAGAGATACAAGACTCTACTGTACGATACAGCCCACTGACAGAGCAGGTACCAAATTTGGGTGGAGTTGGCCTTTAAAGTGGTCAATCTGTACAAGACCCCTCCATGTAGTAAAGGAGGACTCTAGCGTTGGTGTTCGAATTCAGAACACCCGAATACTCCTGAACAACACACTTTAGCACCAAACAAGCGGACAGGGTCAGGGGAACTAACTTCTTGCATTTTACATGACTAAGTGACAGCAGCAGGGGAGATAGGGAATCTATAGTGCATTTTAATCTGGGATAAATGCACAATATGTATGTATTTTACATTTTTTTGCAATATAGGTCCCTCAATTGGGATAAAAAAATGGGAGGGAACTGAGATTCTTTCAGATACCCATTTGCAACTCAGTCTCTTTAAATTAGAAGTACAAATGAAAGCAGATCATTGTATCCTCGGCTTCACTATGATGAATCTTCCAAAAAACAAAGAATATGGTGATTTTTTGGAAAGTTTATTTTGTCCCTGTGGTCTAACAGAATTAGGAACTTCCTAAAGGTTCCCCTTGCTAAACACAGAGGATTCAATTCAGCCAAATGCTTTACTTCACGATATTAAATATGCAGTACAGAAAACCTGTAAAGAGAAAAAAAAAAAAAAACACTGGGGGATACTTACCTCGGGAGAGGGAACCCCTAACAAGGCTTCCCCCGTCCTCCGGTGTCCCGGCAATCCAGCGCTGCAGCCCCCTAAACAGCGGCGGGTTAAATATTTACCTACCGCGATCCTGTGCAGGCACACTAGTGGCACTCCATTCAGGTTAAGGCAGAAATAGCCGAACCCAATCTTATCCGCTCTACTGTGCAGAACGCAACTCCACGGCATCTGCGCAGTAGAGCAGATACGATCGGGATTGGCTATTTTTGCCTTAACCCGCACGGAGAGCTGCTACTGCACAGAATCACGGTAGGTAATTACTCACGCAGGTTCACCCTTGGCAGGAGTTGTAGAGGGATTTTCAGGGGAGCCAGCGCTGGATTCCCCCAATCTACACTGAGGCTTCCCCCTTCCGAGGGGCGGGGAGGGGGTTGTTACAGGGTCTCTTTAAACCCATGTAAAGATTTAAACATAGAGACAGACACCAGAGCTAGTGCTAAGGGTGTTCAGCACTACCCTGTGTCTTACCTTCCAGAGCTTTCTTAAAGAGAATCTGTACTCTAAAAATTCTTACAATAAAAAGCATACCATTCTATTCATTATGTTCTCCTGGGCCCCTCTGTGCCATTTTCTGCCACTCCCTGCTGCAATCCTAACTTGTAATTGCCAGTTTTAGGCAGTGTTTACAAACAAAAGACATAGCTGCTAACCAGCTTGTGATAGGCTGAAAGGAGCTCAGTCTGTGACTCACACAGAGCCTGCATGGGGCGTGGAGAGGGTGTGTATAGCTTCTATCCCATAACAAACAGAGCAGCACATTCCTGCCTGAGTGCCTGAGCCCGACAAAGCAGTCAGAGGAAAGAAGATTAGATTATATAACAGAGATAATAAAGCCACTGTGCAACTAGACTAGGAAAGGCTGCAGTAAGACAGACCACATTCGAACAGGTACAGGAACTTATAGCATAGAAGAAATAAGGCTAAACATTTTGTTACAGAGTCTCTTTAATATAGTGGGTATGTAGCCTCTCCCCAGAATCAGTTTGGAGCTCTGACCAAAGTTCTTTTTGTCATAATCAACCAATCACAGCTCCCTACAGGGAAGAGGAAAAGGCCACATATACCATGCATGCAAAACGAAAGCCCGGCAGGTAAGACATGCTGGGCAGTGCTGGCCTTGTCAGCACTAGGCTTTTTATTTGCTAGCCTTAATTTCCCAGCCAGACTTCAAGCTCAGCTTATCTGTTGGGGGAAACTGATCCAGCAGTATGATTGGAAGGTTGGCATACACATTAATCAGAAAAAGGTCATAAATTATCATATTTATTGCACAAATAAAGCAATAAAACAGCACTCTAAGGGAAGAATGTATTCACACCTAGTACTCTTTCCATTTTCATGAAGTTCCTTCCTTTGCAGTTCTCTGCTTTTAAACAAGGCAGAAGTTACCAGGCTGCTAAATCTCTTTAATCTCAATGCTAAATCTTTTACTTTTGTTGCCCAGGCCTAAAGCCGCTTCTGTGATTAAGATGGCCACTTACATGTATAGTAGAATCCCTTTACAGTAAACTCCAGGGCCCCAGGAAAGTAGTTACTATATCAGAATTGGCCATACATTGTATATTTATACAGACACATTTGCTGGGACCTGAGGACCGCGTTTACTATAGTGAGATTCTACTGTATTTATGTCGTCTATACAGGAGATCAACAATGGACAATCCTGAGAGCCATGTATTTAAGTACAGCCTCAATACTAATGAGGGAGATATAAACAATGATTTTTTTCCCCATTGTGGACAGTGGGAGTACATTTCCCCTATCTTTTTAAATATACCTGATGATTTCTAAACTGGACCATCTGGCTTACAAGAAAACATCAATTTCTGCCTTCTTGTACTTATACATTCAAACTACTCAGCCAATGACATGCATTCAAACTGCTCAGCCAATGACATGCATTCAAACTGCTCAGCCAATGACATGCATTCAAACTGCTCAGCCAATGACATGCAGTTGCTGTGACTTTTCGAGATGGCCCTGGTGCCTTATGGTCACTATACTGACTTGCATTAGGGGTACTTGCAAGCCCACTTTCCTTTACCACCTTCCAGCAGATCTCAGATGAATCTTTGATTAACCTTGAGTTGCGCTGCTCTTTATAGCCCAGCAACTCAGTAATTGACACTGTTCAGGGTATATGGTTGCTCTAATATAACTTAAATGTGTAACAAAACGTTATGGACCAGTTAAAGTTTTGCTTTCTTTTTTTGCCTGGACTTAGGATCTAAGTACTGTATAGGAATACTTACACTTTAATAGCCATTAGTACAGTCCGGGACATGTATGAAATGCCTGACTGCAAAGAGCTAAGCTGCCCTAGCGACAAGATTAAAAAAAAAAAAAAAAAAAAAAGGACTGAAGCTGACTGGTTGCTAGGCGAGGAACAGAAACTGGACTTTAGTGGAAAAAACATACATAAGACCATATTATATGGCATCAAGCAGTAAATCTGTAAGCATTTATTTACAAGGTGAGAAGAAATTTAGTGTTCTAGGTATTAGCAAGCTTATCGCTGAATCAAATCCTGCCCTGTAAAAGCATTTACATTTCCTGTTAAATAATCAACTTCATATCACATACTGTAGATAGAGCACACAGTGCTATCAGAGAGGGGGGGGGGGGGGGGGGGGGGGTGAGACTGCATATTCAGCTTCCATCTTGATTATAATATATGCTTATGTATTTAAAGTGTTCTATCGTTTAAACCTTTTCAGTTTTGAATAAAAGTAGAGAAGGGTTGGATCCTGTCAGTTTCTTTATGAGGCCTGTGCCTTTCATGGCAATCTCTACCAACTTCCTATCCCGAGAAGAGTATCTCAGTATCTGTGACACAGGCGGCAACAAACCTATGACAGCTATACAAACCTAGCTTCTGAAGTGCATCAATAGCTTAAAGCTTAGGCTGGAATTCTTTCTTAAACTTCCTAGCAGTTAATAACTCACTGTATGCATTATATAGCTAGTAGCCTGGCCCTTACTCTAATTGTGGCTATGTATGCATATTTTGATTTGTGTGGATAACAGATGTGGACATTTGGACATGCACATAACATGGTGTGGGGATTGAAAGTGTAAGTCTGCCATTTCGCGTAAGGCAGCGCAGAGTTATCACAACGTTTGCTCTCCTCACATGGAGATCGGTTCACTGAGAAGCTGGTGAAGAATTTACAAAGTCTGCAGGGCCAATTTGACCAATTACTGTGATAATACATAAGCTGTGTGTGGAAGTTCGGGCTAACTCAGGCTTTCTATCAAGTAAAAGATGAGTTCCATCACCAGAGGCAAGAGGCTGCTGTCCGAGGTCCTGTTGTGGATGACAGGAATAAGAGCGCTATCCAGATCATTCAGGTACACTTGTGGGAGAGGCTGGCCTCCAGAGCCTGCTCGGTACTCAACCTAGAAACAAGGCCAAAATTAGCAAACGGTATATTATGGAATTATAAACAGTTTTTCTTAATCTGCGCTTCAACCTCAAGAGTTATAGTAATAATTCAATACAAATCTTTTGCATAAAAACAAATGAACATTTATTAAAATAGCATAAAACCATACTTTCCCTGGTGCTGTATACACAACATCTGTAAGGTGCTGCAGCGTCGTCACACCGAGCTTACAAATCTCATGCACACAAAAACATGCATACAGATTCGACGTGGGTGATCCATGTAGCGTGGGCAGCTAAGTCCGCTTTAATGGGTGAAAGCTGTTCCTCCATCACTTCGGCGATCGTAGCAGTAAGCTCCAGCTTCAGAAGTTTGACCACCTCGTGGGCTAAGTGAGCGTAATCTATTACTGGCATAGAGTAGGCCAGATCATCTTGCTCAGCGTCCGAGGTTCTGTGTCTTCCCTTTAGGCCCGGGCTTCTGCCGTTGTTTGGGGGGTTTCGTTTGGCGCTTTTCGCGCTCGGAGGACATATTTGACCTTTGTCGCTTCTTCTTGCTGCTCTGACATGTATGAGAAGTATAGTGGCTCGAAAAAGACCAGGGAACAGCTTTTTTTCTAGCGGGCAAGACGGAGCTCCGGGTTTATGCTTCCATCTCCCGCAGCGCCGGAACCGGAAGTAGTTTTTTGTTTTTAAAATGGCTTCAGACTCCCTTTAACTTCCTCTTTAAAATGCTTCTAAAATGCTTCTGAGGTGTTCCTTCCCTTCTCTCTTGCTTTTCTGCACTGCTTATCATACCACTGTATATTTTTATCAGCACTTCGGCATACTATGATGAATAATTTATTAGCGGGAGAAAACATGCAAAGACTTCTAAAATAAAGCTAAAATGTACATTGCCAGTGAATTGCATTACTAAGCAGAGCCTCAATTATAAAACATTTATGTTCCTTCTAAGAACACTTTAACTAGCAGCACTGAGACATAAAGTAAATACAATAGCAAATATTAAGGGTTCAATATTCCGAAATATTAAAGGACAACTATCACGAAAATCATAAAGTTTAAAATACATGTAAACATATACAGAAGTACATCTCTCCCAGAGTAAAATGAGCCATAAATGACTTTTCTCCTTTGTTGCTGACACTTACAGTAGGTAGTAGAAATCTGACAGAAAAAAAGACAGGTTTTGGGCTAGTCCATCTCTTCATGGGGGATGCTCAGCATGGCCTTTATACTTTATAAAGATACTCCCTGAAAAGGTTTTATACAAAAATGCTGGCCAGCCTTGCCGCACACTTTTTTGGCAGTTGGACTGAGCAACTGCCATTAACCAAGTGCTTTTGAAAAGAAGGAAAACCCTGAGATTCCCCCATGAAGAGATGAGCTTGTCCAAAATCTGTCGGTTCTGTCAGATTTATATTACCTACTGTAAGTGACAACAACATAGGAGAAAATTAATTTAACCTTTCATTTTACTCTGGAGGAAATGTACATTATATTTGTATGTGTTTACATGTATTTTACATTTTCAGATTTTCGATCTGATTACCTTAGATATTCAGTGCACCATTTCAAGAGCATTTCAGATTGGGTTTTAGTTACATACCATGTCAACATCCATAGAGACTCGGAGCCCTATCTTATTCATGCCACTGTTCTTCAGGGTCTTGATATGTGGACACAAAGCCGCTCCACACGCTGTGGCAATTTCTTTAGCAAACTGAACATGAGCTGTTGTGCTGGTTGGTTCACGCTCTCTTAGTATGTAAAATACCTAGGTTAAAAAAAAAAAAAGGCAAATATAACAGAAAACTTTTCAGCATTTTGCTAAAAGAAGAGGAAATGCTCTACTTGGGCAAACTTAATTTTAACAGAAGTTTAACCCAATGTCAAGACGTTCAAACATCCCAAAAAGGAAATATTTACAAATTATCCTTCAAACAAACGTCAACAGATAAAGGTCTTGCATCTTTTTCTTCATTATTTGTTCATTTGTTACCATAAAGCACTGTATAACATGTTGTTCTAAACATTACAGCCCCTTTTATGTTCTTCAAATATAACATTTTTTGAATTATGAATAAAAATGGTTTGCAATTAAAAGAAAAAAAAAAAAAAAAACTGCTGTTCACAACAAAGAATAAAAGAACCAAACAGCTGCTGAGAGCTTTCTCACATACAGAGTTAACCGATGTAGTATGAGGGAATTCCCCCTCCCCTCATGGTTAACTCTGCTGTCAGATTTGGTGACAGTTAAGAGTGAAAGGAATTTGAAACCGTAAACAAAAAGAGATGAGCCAGTGAAATGTATACATCACTACTTAGCATCACTTCAGGAATTCTCTCAATCCTAGGTTAAAGAGAACTCGAGGTGTGTT
>NC_090646.1:579625703-579728203 GCF_040937935.1 Hyperolius riggenbachi
CACCGAAGTCCCTCCCTGTGCACCCAAGTCTCCTGCGCTGGATTCACGGTATTCGCTCTCTCCGGCCTGGAGGGATCTGTGCAGGCTCGGTTACAGTCTTAACGAATTGCACATGTGCAAAACACCCTCCGCTACAGGATTTTACAGTGGCCAGATGAGATACATAATTCATCTTACATCTATTATTTCCAGCTTGTACAGTAATAAGAATATATGATATGCAAATAATTGATTCTGCTTTCCATAGCTCATATAGATGGGTGTTTGTAGAGCACATAGCAGTGCATGTTATGCAAAGTACTCAGCGGTTTGGAGCCTGTTTGTGCTTCCTGTCCTGTCTTATGCTGTTTTTTCCTATACTAGTAACATACTTCATTATATACGGTCTACCCTGTGTTTCTCTTTAGGGTTCTTCATGTTTTGTCTTCTACAGACACTCCTGATAAGTGTTGGGAGTGTTCCTTATTGGTAGAGGGGATAGATTTGTCTATATGTGTATTGTATGGCCCAAGTTATTTATAATTTTTTTTATTTATTTTTTTTATTTGCATTTATTTTACTCTGTGCCGAATAGTGGGAAAAAGACCTCTCCCACACTATCAAAGTCATATGGCCGTGCGTGCCAAGCAACGAATGTGTGAAGGAAGGTAGCGGAGTCAGGGGCATGATAATAGACCCTGCAAGGGATGCAGCCACAGGGGGGCCCAGAAGCCACAGGGGGGCCTAGAAGCCACAGGGGGCCCTGAGGGGGAAAAAGTTTATTTTCCCTGTCCTGAGAGACAGGTAACTAATGGCACAGAGAGAAAAAAAACAATCTGCTCTCTGCACAGTTGTTCTAATGACTGCAACCTGCTCAGCCACTGATAAGGAATCATACAAAGATTTGTAGACAGTCCCTATTCAGTGTGCAGCAGGCTCTTGTGTATAACACCCTGTCCCCAACCTCTCTACCCCACCCCAAGTGTTGTGTACTGTAGTGATGCTGGAGAAGTGTACAGAGCCATTTCTACTACATCAGAGATGGACAGAGTGAGTGTAACAAGCTGAGGCTGGGAGCCCACTCGTCTGTCTGTTTTCTGGATGTGTTTTCTGCACACCATGTGTGTCTCTGTGTGAAAACATAACAGGCTGTTATCATATGTAGGTGAATGTTCGGTGTGTCAAGCCTTGAATCATGGGCTGAGCTGTACAACAAAGGACATTCTATAGGGACCGGTAATGCAGAACAATCTTTTCCCTGTTTGTCTGGTCTGGGTATACCTGGAACCTAAGAATGGTGATTATGCTGAGGAATGTGCAGCATAGCAGAAGCAATAGGAGATGGGTTTACTGAAGAATGTGATAGTCAGTGCAGAGCTTGTTCATTCTTGTGTAGTGATCATACTGGAATCGCCTGCAGATTAGTGGAGTGTTTTACATCGGATGTCATGAGACCTGCACTGCTCAGTTTCTGCAGGTTATGCAAGAAGTTGCTGCTTGTGACGGCCACATGGGGGAAAGACCCAGCAGACAAAACCCCAGTATCAGGTATCCCCCTCCCCCAGTGTAGATAGCCAGATGTGCCCCCAGTATTAGGTTCACACTTTATTACAATCGCAGCCTATGCGTAAAAAGCACGGTAAGACCGCTTGCACTGCTAGTAGTAGGTGTGAAACCGGCCTGAACGATTTGCAATACTAGCTGTGCCTCAGAGGGGCTCACAAATTCTTGTTCTTACCACATTTTAGTGATGGCTAACCTTGGCACTCCAGGCGTGGTGGAACTACAAGTCCCATGAGGCATTGCAATACTCTGACAGCTCTAAGCATAACTCATGGAGGCAGAGGCATGATGGGATTTGTAGTTTTGTCACAGCTGGAGTGCCAAGGTTAGCCATCACTGTTAAAATCTAGGCCCATTTATTTTAGTATGGGGGGATCAGACTCAAGGATGGATAGAACCTACAAACTCCTTGCAGCTGCAAATAGTCTCTCCCAGGATTTGAATGCGGGACTCTTGTATTCCAGTAGATAGTGATAGCCACACTTTCATGAGCACGATACCCTTTCCATTATTTCTGGGGAGAATTGTCATTAAAAAAGAATGAGGTGACTTCAAGCTGAGGCAACCGGCACCATTCTGTTATCATTTACCTTAGTCCATGTCTCTTGCCGGTCCTCATGGTCACTATTCCCTGTTGTTTAGGTGGCTGCCTGTGCTGGCAGCAATAGGAAGCATTGATTGTAACAAGTGACACCAGTGTCAGTTGCTTCTACCTGTGATTCTGCATTTCTATTATTATATATAATAATGTCAAAGGAGTAGTAGAACTACCACCCCTAATGCTTAATGAGTTTATCAATTTAGATCAAAGGAAAAGATATGGGGGTTTGAAGGCCTAGATTGTATCAAACAGGTGCGTATATAACTTAACTTAAGGTCTCAATTCCATCATTATGTCAAGAAAACCATGTCAATCATAAAGATGGGAATAAAACCAAAGTACTGTATTTCTGTATTTTTGACACTAGTCTCACTTTTTCTCCCCAAAAAGTGGGAAAAAAAGTCACTGGGTCTTATAGTCCAAATGCAGGGAGTTCCTGACTTGTGAACGCCTGCCAATACAAACCTCCAACCCGCTGCAATGTCGGGGACTCCCTGTACTGTGCCCATGCAGAGAAGGACACAGGGACAAACATAGGACACAAGGGGGAGACACAAGAGGTACAAGGGGGGCATGAGGTACAAAGGGGACATAATCCACAAGCTTCCCCTTCACCATGGATGCACCAGGTTTAGTATATATTTTTTCCCCTGGTTTTTGTCCTCTAAACCTAGGTGCGTTTTATGGTCAGGAGCAGCTTTTTAGTCCGAAAAATACAGCATCCAGTATATGCAGCATCGTAGTATCCCCCCAGATGTTTAGAATATCGAAAAAAATAGCAAGGGGGAAGGGGGTCTTCCCAGTAAGAGGTGGCCAGTCTGTCAGCAATCTAGTAATTGCCGTGGTGAGGATATACTGGGTAGGTGTGCAGTATCGATGTGCCATTATTATGATACTATCATTTCAGGCTTACTTTTAAGGTGCATATTAATATTCTGATTTTGGAAAGGTCCGATTCAAATTGTTATCCTTTTATTTATAAAGTGCCTATATGGAGTGTATATTATGGACACGCAGCAAAAGTTGACCCAGGATGGGAAGAGGACTCCATCAGGCCTGCTCTGAGATCATCCTATGTAACTTATTCTTTTAAGCCCCATCTACACCATACAATTTTTTGTCCAATTCAATTTGAGTCATTGATTCTATTCAATTTGAGTCATTGATTCGATTCAATTCAAACCAACATGTCCAATCGGAATTCGATTCAATTCAATTTGCCATTGCAAAACAATGGCAAATTGAATCCCAATAGGACATGTCGGATTGAATCGAATCGGACAAACAATTGTATGGTGTAGATGGGGCTTTATGCCTAGTACACACCATACACTTTTCTGTTAGATTTCACCATACAATTTTCTGTTAGATTTTCTGTTAGATTATTTTCTGTAGTGACTGGTCATTATCTCTGGTGCATTGTCTTCTGTTTATCTCCTGCTGAGTAGACTAATGCCTAATAGGCAGATAGAGATAGATGGTTAGATAGATAATTTCCAACATGTTGGAAATTATCAATCTGACAGGTAACTATAACCGAAAATTGTATGGTGTGTGCCTAGCATTATGCTGGGAATACACGGCTCGATTCGGAGCCATTTTAGATGGCTCGATAGATCATTTCCGACACGTCCGATCTCCCGCCCGATCCTTTCGCCGCTTGATTCCGCATTGAAAACAATGGAAAAAGATAAGAAAACCGAGCGGAAGATAAGAGAACAGCCTGCGGAATCGAGCGAGAGAATCGAGCCGTGTATGCCCAGCATTAGGTCAGTCAAAGATCGGACCACCTTCCACCACTCTGCCTGCTGGGAGCTCAGTGCAAACTGATGCAGTGACAGGGAGAGCAGGGAGATTGGGGAAGTAGCAGCAAACACAATCAGTGAGGTATACAGATGTCTGCTATGAACAGTTGTGTGTTTGGAAATTGTGGTAGCCAGCCTAGCTTCAGTGGTTTTCCTGCTTCACTGGTTTGCTGGGATTCCAGTGCTTGTCTTTTGTTTATTTGATAGCAAATCATTTATTCTTTAAACAAGTCCTAAAAAGGAGGCCATGCCCATGCACATACTATAGAAACGATTTATTCAGGATACCCACTTCTATGGTAATTTTCCTGATTTCAGCAACAGAAATACTTCCTATGTCTATATATTGCTGTACATTGAAGGTAGCCCTGTCCTACCAGTGATGTTTAGCATAGTTACGTGGAGTTCTTTACTCTAGAGCATTCTGGGAGACCAGGTATATTTTGTACTTGCTTGGGAACAACACACTGTAGCAGGTCACATGGACCTATAAAAACACAAACCGTGACAACCAATCAAATAGCAGGACAGAGTAAATGGACCTGATGGTCATCACTTTCCCGGTGTTTGTGAGCCGCATACATCAGCATGTTTGAAACCGCTTTTAGACCTCCATTTTCTAAAGCAGAGCTCCCCAACCTCAAGGCCCTCCAACAGTACATGTTTTGCCAGCACCTTTGCCAGTGAAATTCATTTTAATTGACTCTTGTATGTGCCATGTATGTTTTGCAGAGGTTGGGTAATAAAAGTGTAGCAATGGTGACTATTATTATTAGTGTTACTGCAATTATAAAAGCAGTATTCAAGACCAAGGCTGACCTCCACGGCAATCTTAAAAACTGGCAAAAAAAGAAAGAAATCTGAGATAATCAGTTACGTGTGTACTTAAAACTGACCTCTTGTGTAAATGTAAATCCCACACTATCAGCACTATCAAGCAGAAGTTATAACAGAGTATCAAAAAAAAAATCCAGGTTTTGTTGGTCATACCCCTTTCTGAAAAACTGCCATGGCACTTTTCTGCCTTTGCAAAGACTGCTGAGAGATTGTGCCATCTGTGGTAGGAGCCGGAGCCCGTAGCGTGGCGCTAGTGGTACTCTGCTTCTACCTGTGCCACTAAGCCAGCCTATCTGAGAGAGGAGAGGTGCAATGGCACCCACAGTATGTTGCATTCCAGAGCTACCACAATGCTTCTCTGCTGCTTAATGAAGCAGCCAACCATTGCTGCATTGGGTAAAAAATATCAGGGGAGCAGTCAAAGTGTCATTCTGTTTCTTTTTCACTTTGGAATTTACAGCGGAAATAAATAAATCAAGTTTTGTTTCTTTTTCACTTTGGAATTTACAGCGGAAATAAAAAATAAATCAAGTTTTGTTCTTCTTCAGAAACCTATAGCCATCATTCACCCTAAGGTATTTTCCTAAGGTGAACAAGACCTCATTTCTCTCAGTTCCTAGGGGAATACTACTTCTGCACTTGCAGATCACAGTGTAACAAGTTCCGATGGTCACTCTATGTTTATAGGGTTGATCTCACCATTTACAGATATTCAGAGGGTCGAGTGTCAAACTACAATTCTGCAAATGCTGTTGCCATAAAAGATACATAACCTGTTAGAAAGCCACAGCAGTGGAGATTCCAGAAGCTTGGTTACTCAGTGATTAAACATTCCATATAGTGGTATGCATGGTGACAGAATCTCCACCCATTACATTCTTTCTAGATCCATCCCCATCCCCAGTATGGATTAGCCTAAACCAAAATGAACAGGGATGGGTGAAGAATCTGTCCCTGCCCATCAGTGGTCCCTTCATACTTAGGACTATTTATATACTGTTGCTACAGCAATGACTTAATCATCATGCAAGTCCCAACAGGAAGTAAGCTGAGTAATTTGTATATAATATAAATACAGTGTATTATGAGATTACATGCGGTATGTGGGCAAAAAATTGTCCACTGTGCCACAGGGGGCCATGTTTAAAGATTATAAATTCTGTAAAATACATGGTGTGACTTGTTTCGCTGGTAGGTTTGCGTCAGGGAGTCATGCAGATCTCTCTATCAGAGTTCTGGAGGGACAAAAGTAACACTTCCTTTCTGCCTGTTGTCATTCAAAGGATATGACTGTCATACAAAGCCCACACCTCGTTGATTTGTAGAACTGTGGAGTCATATATTTTAGTCTCTAACAATTGTGTTTTTTCTTCCTGTATTTTAGCGTGATGTGTCTGCAGGTAACGACCATGTGGTGGTTCAGGATGGCCCAGCACTGCAGCGAGCCAACAAAGTGGGTGAGATACGACCCGAGCTGATAAGTGGATATATCCCAGCAGGGCATATACCAAAGCCTATAGTAATGCCAGACTATGTGGCGTAAGTATTCACGGAGAGCATGATCACTTTGTATCAGATGCCTGATTTTTCCCTATAGTAAATTGGTGTAGCTGGAACAGGTGATAAATCTGCAGGCCCTGCACCACACCAGCACCACACCAGCACCATCCCTTTCCACTAAAAGGGACTCTTCTGACCAATATCAGGTTCTCAAAGTAAACTGGACTGGACCTGGCTTTAAAGTGTACTTGAGACATGATGAGATAAATGTGTGTGCACTGTGCAAAACATTAATAACCTGGCTATTCTACTTGTGTTATTTTGCTGCCTGGAAGAGGTCATTTCTAGGCATGGAAGTGAAAGCTTCTGTCTTGTTGGGAATATAGTAAACATCACAGATAAGCAAATTACATCCATAAAAGTTTTCCTGGCAGAATACAACTTCTGAGGGCAGGGAGAGATAAAATACATGAACTATTGACATTTTTTCGAACCCTGAGACACTAAATAGGCTGCCACTGATCAGAGATAGTAAAACATTCAAAACTTTGTAAATGTTTAAATATAATGCTGGATCCACACCATACAATTTTTCGGCCGATTTTATCTGGCCGATCGATTATATTCAGCATGTCCAATCTCAGAATCAAACAATTTTTTTGATCGATTTTTTTTTGACCAATTTCCGTTCATCTCTATGGAAATCGGTCAGAAAATCGCTCAAAAGAATCGTTCGATTCTGAGATCGGACATGCTGGATATAATCGGTCGGTCAGGTAAATCGGCCGAAAAATTGTATGGTGTGGATCCAGCATTGAGGAAAACCATGGGATGTTTAATAAAGTCATCATCAGGAGTATAAGGATAAATATAAATGTTTATCTCGTCAGTTTATTTTCACCTCAGGTTCACTTTAAAGAACAGCTATCATAAAGAAAAAAATAAAATGTAAAATACATGCAGAAAAATGAACAGTTCTCCCAGCGAAAAATGTACTATAATTTTTTTGTCCGATGTCGCTTACAGTAGGTAGTGAAAATCTGACAAGTTTCAGACTAGTCCATCTCCTCGTGGGGGATTCTCAGTTATTTCATTATTTACAAAAGCACTTCCTAACCTTCAGTTGCTCAGTCCAACTGCCAAAATAGCGTGCAAATGAGTAGGGAAGCTGGCTGACCACTTTGTATAGATCCTTTCCAGAGTGTGCTTTTGTAAAAAAATAAAGGTAATACTGAGAATAGCTCATGGGGACATGGGCCAGTCCAAACTCTGTCAGATGGAACTGTCAACATTTTACTACATACTGTAAGTGACAGCAACATAGGAGAAAAGACACGTATAATGCATTTAGTTTATATGTATGTATTTCATTTTTTTTTTTTTATTTTTTTTTTTTATTTTTTTTTTTTGTGATCGTGGTCCTTTAAAGTCAATCCCCTGTAAATGTTAAGATTTCTATTTAGAGATGCTTCATTCTGTATATCTGTAATGTCACTGCTTTGAGCTTCTGTTCAGTCTAATCGTCAGGATCTGCAGAAAGGCTCTTATGAGTTGCTGCATAAGCCATTTTCTGCACCACAGAGTTCAGGCGCAGGTGGCTGCAGTTTTGTCAGAATAGTCCCCTTTCCTTGTCTCCTCGAGCATGCTTCCAGGTGGGATGCTTCTGGTCACATGACCACATTCCTAAGCCAGGATTTTAGCTACAGAAGCTTTGTGGGATATGTGAAATATCTGATGAACAGGATCTCCTGGTTCTCTTGTTTTCACATGCTTGAGTCTCCTCAGTCAGTGGATGTCCTCCTCAGCCTGCACACTCCCACACACAGCCGGTAATTAGTTCTGTGGTGCATTCCCTGAGTTTCTGTTGGCATGAGGCGCTGGTGCAGCTCTGCCCCCTGGCTGATGTGATGCAGCATGAAGAAAGCTGTATACGCTGTCATGGTAACAAGTGGCATAATAAGCTGTGCATTTTTGTTGTATTTCATTTTTAGGTTTAGTAGTAGAAATAGTTGAATTGTTTTTGTAAATATTGTTTTAAACCTCTAATTGTTGGATTAACTGGCAAGCTTTTTCCACTAAAGAAAGGTATTTTTTATTGTGTTGTGTTAAAGCCAATATAACTCCAAACACACGGCCTAGTTATTAATTCCCAAATCTGTAGACCTTGCTTATGCAAAGTAATGGGGCGTATTTATAAAGATGGTGATCACAGTCAGTTGATCACAAGAAAAATTGTATATACAGTGGAACCTTGGTTTGCGAACATAATTTGTTCTGGAAACATGCTTGTAATCCAAAGCTCACTTACATCAAAGCAATTTTCCCTATAAGAATTAATGGAAACCCGGTTAATTCGTTCCACAACCTAAAAATAGTTATATTAAAATAGTATAAAATAAAAATGTAAACAAGACTTTAGTTATAAAGAACAGATTAACTGCCATCTGTTGGCTCACACCAACCTTTTTTTGGGGGGGAGGGGAGGGGGAGGGGCTTTAACAAGGAACTTATCCAGTGACAGTTACTTTTGAGGATTTCATGGAAATGTGAGTGTGCAGAGTCCCTACACTCAGGTTAAAATCCTGCAGCACCCAGGGCCGGATTTGTACTCTTCACCACCCAAGGCCGCTGTCACCAGCTGCCCCTCTTCAGTATAGGTAGCCAGATGACCCCTCCCCCTAGTATAGGTAACCGGATGACCCCTCCCCCTCCAGTTTAGGTAGCCAGATGACTCCTCCCCCTTTCCCTCTAGTATAGGTAGCCATATGACTCCCTTAATCCCTCCTTTTCCCACTCCCACCCCCCCATCAGTATAGGTAGCCAGCTCGCTTCCACACCATAGCAGCCATCAGTGTCACTCATTTCTCCACTCGTCTCCAGTGCCAAAGCTTCCTCTTTCCCTCTGTCTCCAATGCTGGCCAAGTCCATAGACACCCGCCATAATGCAAACGTGCACAGAGAGCAAGGTGGCCACTGCACAGGCCGCTGGCAGCAGAGTACCGTGGTCAGGCGCTCACCTGATCTCCTTGCATTGCAGCATTTGCAAGTTTGCAAGTGTGTGTGTGTGTGTGTGTGTGTGTGTGTGTGTGTATATGTATGTATGTGTGTGTGTATATATGTATATGTGTATGTGTGTGTATATATATATATATATATATATATATATATATATATATATATATATATATATATATATATATATATATATATATATATATATATATATATATATATATATATATATATATATATATATATATATAATAATAAAATGTAAAAAGCGGGTCGTGTTGCAGGTCTGGAGGCCTGTGGGTCGGGGTGCAGTTACCAGATTCACCAGAAAGCGGGTTGGGTGTGGGCAGCGGGGCTGTGGGTGCGGGTCTGAAAAATTAGACCTGCACAGGCCTCTACCTCAGAGCCGCCGTCAGGACATCACAACCAGTAGCCCTGTAAGGGGCCCGCAGTGACTGGGGAGCCTTGTCCCGCTCCCTGCTGAGTAACATACATTTAACTGTTTCCAGGCTCCAGCAGTGTGCATTGAACAGAAAAGGCAGCTAGAGTTCAGGAATTCCACGCTGAGGTTCTCAAATGGCGTGTATTTTTTTTTATTTATTTTTTCACTCACAGAGAAGAATTCCTCTGTTATCAGCTCATTAATTCACTGGCTATCCGGACCAGTTTAGCTTGGGTAAACAAAAGGAAGATCTTGGGTTAGTTATGAGCCAATTTGTATTTCTAGTAGCTGAGCAACAGGTCAGATTACAGAGCTTCTACACGTGGCAAGATGCACTCTGACAGCAGCAAATACTAGGGAATCCAGAATCCTGCTAGCTTGCTCCCTCTCCCTTTCTTCTCCCACTCTCCTTTAATGCTGGATACACACGGTGCGTTCCCACACTCGATTCTCCGCTCGATTCCTGGCCGCTCGATTATTTCTGACATGTCCGATTCCCATTTCGATGGGTCCCTTGTTTCTCATACTTTGCATGAGAATCGACCTAACAATCATCGTAATGCACTCGGAAATACTCGGAAACAATCGAGCAGCCGGGAATCGAGCGGGGCATCGAGTGTGGGAATGCATCGTGTGTACCCAGCATAATAGTTAGGACTCCTGATTTAAAGATCTGTAGAAACAGATGATCCCCAACCACCCTATCAATAATGTCCCCTCATAATCTGTGGTGCTATCCCCATGTATTGCAGAATCCTCAGTATAGCCATGTCCACAATGTATCACTCCTGCATTGCTATGTCCCCACAGTCTTCTGAGTACAGTTATATCTCCCCATATGTATCCTTTATTGCCATATGCCCACAGTATCCGCAGAATTGTGTTCTGGCCAAGATTAAAACATAGGACCCTATTGCTTCAAGGCTGAAATGTCTTCTATCCTTCATCACTCTCCATTCCTCCCTTCTCTTGCTGTCTCCTCTTTACCTTTTTTCTCCCTCCCCAATTCACTTTTTCTCCTAAATTTTCTCCTAGGTGGTATTTGATTTGGCGATCTTATGCATTTTAAACCACCAGCAAGCAAGGAAATACTCACTCAAAATAATTTTGAGGGTACTTATTCAATTGTAAAATGCTGAAAAGATATGTTAAATAGCAGATGAAAATTGTCTCGTACAAAATAGCTCAGGAGAAACACACACACACACACACACACACACACACACACACACACACACACACACACACACACACACACACACACACACACACACACACACACACACACACACACACACACACACACACACACACACACACACACACACACACACACACACACACACACACACACACACACACACACTTTCCTTCATTTCCTCCATTTCCTCTTGATATCTCCCTCTCTAAAAGTATTCCATTATATAGCAGGGTAATAGACTTATGTCTTACCATATTATTATTATTATGTATTTATATAGCACTGGCATCTTCTGAAGCACTGTACAGAGTACATAGCCATGTCACCGACTGTCCTCCAAGGAGCTCACAATCTAATCCCTACCATATTATTATACCTGTATATACTCGACTCCAATATTCAACTCTCTTAAGCTGAGCTTTCCTCAAAGTATTACTTACCATTGAGTAAATTGCTGCAAATGGGAATGTCACCATTATACACAGTACTCACAGTGTTGCCCGTGACTCGTGTATAAGTCGACCCCTATACTTTTTATGATGTGAATCAGACATACATTTTTAAACTTATACTCGAGTATATACAGTATGTATTTATATAGCACTGACCTCTTCTGTAACACATTACAGAGTACATAATCATGCCACCTCAGAGGAGCTCACAAACTAATCCTATCATAGTCATAGTCTAATATCCTACCAAATATTATTCATTTATATAACACTGGCATCATGTTTATTTTATGGGGAAATGCAGTTTTTTTATAGGGGTGGGGGCAGAGGGGTGTGAGGGGGTCCAATAAGTTTGCCTGGTATGGGGCCCACAAATTTCTGAAGGCATCCCTGATTAGCCTAACTTATCTAGGGATGGCAATGCTTAGAATTAATGGAGAAGCTTTCTCGTGGGAAAGGGGGTATCAGCTACAGATTGGGATAAAGTTCAATCCTTGGCTAAAGTTCCTCTTTATTAGTAACTGAAAGCTTTAACAACAACATTTTGTAAAGCACTCTTCTCCCATAAGATCAGAGGTCATTTTAGTCTTCCAGAATAGAACCATAATTCCCCTGATAGGCTTATTTTTTTTTACTAATGAACATCAAAAAACACACCCATTTTATGCCCCATACATACTATTGGGTCCTAAAATTCTTGCTAACAAAGCCCATAAATCTGCCCTCCGCTATGTTCTGTAAAGCTACTTTTATGGTCTTGTAAACAGATTGCTAGTACTCGTGGTCACTGCTTTATCCTAGATTATTTTCATTCTTGCACTGTACACTGTTGCATTCAGCAAACATATGTTCCATTTCTTTTCTTACAGAAAGTACCAGGCAATAAAAGCAGATGATGAGCGAGAGCGCTATAAAGCTGTATTCAATGACCAGTACGCCGAGTACAAAGAATTGTCAGCTGAGGTGCAGGCGGTCCTAAAGAAGTTCAGTGAGCTGGATGCTGTCATGAGCAAATTACCCAGAAACCCAGAGAATGAGCACGTGAGTACCTGCTTCTTTGTCATCATTCATCTTACATCATTCCCTCTGCCGTGTACACATCACTTACATCATTCCCTCTGCTGTGTACACATCACTTCCATCATTCCCTCTGCTGTGTACACATCACTTCCATCATTCCCTCTGCCGTGTGCATATCACTTCCATCATTCCCTCTGCCGTGTACACATCACTTCCATCATTCCCTCTGCCGTGTACACATCACTTCCATCACTCCCTCTACATTGTGCATATCAATTCCATCATTCCCTCTGCCATGTACACATCACTTCCATCATTCCCTCTGCTGTGTACACATCACTTCCATCATTCCCTCTGCCGTGTGCATATCACTTCCATCATTCCCTCTGCCGTGTACACATCACTTACATCATTCCCTCTGCCGTGTACACATCACTTCCATCACTCCCTCTACATTGTGCATATCAATTCCATCATTCCCTCTGCCATGTACACATCACTTCCATCATACCCTCTGCCATGTACACATCACTTCCATCATTCCCTCTGCCATGTACACATCACTTCGATTATTCCCTCTGCCATGTACACATCCCTTCCATCATACCCTCTATGTACACATCACTTCCATCATTCCCTCTGCCGTGTACACATCACTTCCATCATTCCCTCTGCCGTGTACACATCACTTCCATCATTCCCTCTACATTGTGCATATCAATTCCATCATTCCTTCTGCCGTGTACACATCACTTACATCATTCCCTCTACATTGTGCATATCACTTACATCATTCCCTCTGCCGTGTGCACATCACTTACATCATTCCCTCTGCCATGTACATATCACTTCCATCATTCCCTCTGCCATGTACACATCACTTCCATCATACCCTCTGCTATGTACACATCACTTCCATCATTCCCTCTGCCATGTACACATCACTTCCATCATACCCTCTGCCATGTACACATCACTTACATGATTCCCTCTGCCGTGTACACATCACCTCCATCATTCCCTCTGCCATGTACACATCACTTACATCATACCCTCTGCCATGTACACATCACTTACATCATTTCCTCTGCTGTGTACACATCACTTACATCATTCCCTCTGCCGTGTACACATCACTTACATCATTCCCTCTGCCGTGTACACATCACTTCCATCATTCCCTCTGCCGTGTACACATCACTTCCATCATTCCCTCTGCCGTGTACACATCACTTCCATCATTCCCTCTGCCATGTACACATCACTTCCATCATTCCCTCTGCCGTGTACACATCACTTCCATCATTCCCTCTGCCGTGTACACATCACTTCCATCATTCCCTCTGCCGTGTACACATCACTTCCATCATTCCCTCTGCCATGTACACATCACTTCCATCATTCCCTCTGCCGTGTACACATCACTTCCATCATTCCCTCTGCCGTGTACACATCACTTCCATCATACCCTCAGCCGTGTACACATCACGTCCATCATACCCTCTGCCGTGTACGCATCACTTCCATCATTCCCTCTGCCGTGTACACATTAACCTCTAGGTATTCTTGGAAAGTGCTGATCTACAGTGCACTAATTACTGACCAGTGCAAAGAGCCTTTAATGCAAAGTACTAAAAAAATTACAAATATCTGTCTGGAGTCAGAGTAGAACTTTGCATGTAGGATACTCACTTTTTATTACAAATAAGACAACTCAGGGCTAGTTCACACTGGGCACTTTGGTAGTGTCTTGCTGATCACCGGTGCTCAGCAAAAAGCTGTTTTTTTTACTGTACAGGAGAGCGATTTAGGAGTGATTACGTTTTGTGATTCTATAGCATTGAAATGCAATCTCTCCAAAAATGCTGCATGCACCATCAGCAAATCGCTAATCACTGGCGATCGCCACAGTGTGAACACTACCACTGACTTGCATTAGCAGCAGCACTTTTCTGATCCCCAGTGATCAGCAAATCACAGAAAAATCCCCCAGTGTGAACTAGCCCTCAGACCCTTTCGATTAACAATGAACACAACAAACCCAGAACTTATCACTCTGTTGAGGTTGCCTCGGTCTGGCTGATTAAGAGATCTGGACTGCATGTTGGCTGAGTGCATTGTTCCTTGCCATTCCATTGTGCACCATGCTTCTGTCCTTCCTTTCCCTTCTATATCAACAGAACCACTGTAGGCCCAGAGCTGTTGCCCAAGAGATTGAGCCCTGATCTCTGCATGTGACAGCAATTGTGCATGTGAACTAGAAATGTTCGATGAGATGCAAATAATTCAGTGTTTAAACCTGCTTTTCTGTCTCTGGGACGAGGAGGGCTTGCCATAATTGATATGGCGATGGATTATGAAAGTATACATCTGACAAAGAATACGAGCAAGGCAATTGTGAGCCAGAGTCCAGACCTTAATCCTGTAGAAATGCCGCCGAAGGCCTGGAAGTTGGCTTGTCTTGTGGGAATTCCAATCTGGCAATCCACTGACTTCTGTCTGAATTGTAACTGGACTTATCCGGTTACTAGGAATGTTTAGCTGTAATTATTGATGCCCGAAAGAGGCACGCAGCTGCTGAAAACAAAGCATCCCATATTTTTGCAACACCCTAATACGTATGGATCATTTTTCCTCAACAGATAGATTAACTTTTTTTTTTTTTTAAGGTTTATTGTACCAGGTTATTATGATAAATAGTTTTAGGACTTGTAACTGAAATCATGACCTGTTTTCATGCGTTTATGCAAAAATATTGTAAGTTCAAAAAGGTTCACAAACTTTAAAACATCATTGTTCATCCTGGACCCAGTACTGTACAGCGGCTTTAGTATTGGCTTTTAGTATTTGTGGATATAGTGTATGGTTGACTCCATAACAGAAGCGGAGCCACCTAAACACAGTGATTCATAGTACATGTATCACTGATCTGAGTGCTGCAGGATTGGTGTGATCTTATTGCCTGAAGCACAGTAGCATTACGTCACTCTCTGTACTCAGCACAGTAAACAAGAGGGTGGTAATGCTTATCTCATCTTGTCTTCAGCCCTAGCTGCAGGATGTTTTTCAATCATGCATCAACATTGGCTGTTTTTTCTTTTCTTATCCTAGTGTTTCTATATGGCAAAATATCTCATCTCAAGCCTTTGTTTTTAGTTTTTACATTTATTTAATACTCTGTCTTTGGTTTGAATATGGGATTACCTGTTACAGGGGCAAACGCAGGATTTTTAAGGGGGGGGGTTCCTGAAAGGTCCAGAAGCACGTATGTCCCGAGTGCTTCCGAATACAGGTGGCTCCATACTGCCCATGCACAAAAGTGCGCTGGCGTATTACGGAGCTGCCTATCTTTGGAAGTACTCAAGGACACTAGTGTTTCTGAGGGCTTCTGGTAGCAGCAAATGTGAACGGGGTACAGCGCTGGAACAACTCCCCAAGAGAGGAACAGGAGATAGACTTAGTTTGGACAATTCAGTGGAATATGCTACATAGTGTCACATAGCGCAAGCGATACCCATATGATGCAGGGATATATGCATCTGCGGAAGATGTCGACGCTACATAAATACTAAATAATAATATTTTGCCTCACCAGGATTGCACTTTTATTTAGCTTTCCTGTATGACAAGAACACACAGCCAGCTCTAGGGGAAGAGGGAAACAAAGGTGAATGAGGGAGGGCTGGTGCACACCAAGAGTGCTTCTGAGCGTTTTTCAAATCAACAGTGATTTGAAAAGCGCTTGGCTAATGTTACCCTATGTGGGTGTTCCCACAGCAGCGTTGTGATTTTTTCAAAATCGCAGGTATACTGCATGTAGCATGTTTTTGAGCAATTCATTCAAAAATCGCTCTGAAAATCACTTCACAGAATCACACTCACAAATTGCTAGCGATTGCTATTGTCATTTTGGCGTTGCACTAGCCCAGAGAGAGGAGTGGAGAAATTGAGAATAGCCTGAGATGGAGCAGAGAACTTATCTGTATTGAAGTCCCACATCACACAGGCTACTTGCCTGTAATCGGACTCCTGTCCCTGTCAGTCTCTCACACAAGTCAGAAAGAAACCCTCCTGGAGTCTAGGGACTGTCAAAAACTTTTCAGCTTGTTATCCACACCTTATCCACACATGCAGTCATTATAACAATGGGGAGAGACCAGACAGATGTTTGCCCACAGACCCTGAGTCCAGGCAAGCTCTGCATCATGCTGTGCATATTTACCAGCTTGCCTGCACTCTAATTTCACTATGTCGGACACTTCTGTGCTGTGGAGAGTCCAGGACTCCATAATCAACATTCTCTCACTGCAGGCTGCATCTTCTTGTGAGGGTTGTGAGGGAAGCTCGGCTGCCTCTCTCATTCTATTAGCTGGAGGGAGGCACCAGAAGTAAGAAGGGAGGGAGAATGAGGCTGTTTATATTATGCGGGCTTCCCTGGCTGAATACACAGCTCAGTGCAGGGGGGAGGTTCCAGACACCCGGAATAGCCCCCTGAGTTCGCCAGTGTGTTATCCTTTTAATCCTTTCGCAGCCATTGACAAGATGGGTTTGGTAAGACTGTATCTGGCAGTGTCAGCCATTACTTGGATGCATCTTTTCTTGTCTGTCAAAGATTTTATTAAAAAAAGGCTTCTGCATCTTTCCACAGTTTATGGCTCATTCACACTGCAGGCGTTTTCTTACTTTTTTCACCCGCGTGCGCTTTTTAAAAACGCCCCCGAACGCTTGTGCAATGAATGTCTATGAGAAGGTTCATATCAGTGCGGGTCGTGTGCTGTGCGGACAGCAAAGCGGTGCGCGGGCCATTTTTGGGGCGATTCCGCCTCTATGGAAGGTGTAGGAAAAACTCAAAGCACTCACAAAATCGCTTTGTGCAGCGATTGCGTTTTTAAGAATTAATACATTGTATTTATTCTTTTCCGAGTCAAAGGGTTCACTTCCTGATGTGTATCAGGGAGGGAAAAAATGCAATCGCTCTGAAAAAAACGCTTATTGAAGCGCTTTACAAAATCCACAGCGCCCACCTGAGCGCCGGGAGGAGAAAAACAAACCACCTCCAAAAACGGCCACACGAGCAGAACGCAATGTGAACGAGGCCTAAGAGATGATTTGCGATGATGGTGAACTGCAGGGGGGCCCAGAGCTGTAAGTGGGCCCCAACTATTACTTTACTCCCTTTGATAAAGGGATCCAGATCAGGAGATTTTGTGGCTACGCTTGTTATGGGTGTGAAGATTACAATGTCCACACTTGTTTTCTGACCCTTGCAATATTGGCCACCAAGCTCTGAGGGTCACAAAGGGTAGGCAGGGGAAAGGGTGTGAACATTAGAAGGGCCCCTAAAAGTTTTGCTGGGGGTCCCCATGATTTATAGTTACACTTTGCCCTTCAGAGTGCATCCTCCGCACTGGCAATAACCCCTCCCTTCCCCTCTTTCTCTCCATGCTGGCTTGGGATGGTCAGAGCTGCTGGAGACAAGTGAGCAGGCATCCTCATTGCCTTGTTCTGCTGCCTGGTAACCCAGAAGTACTCTCCTGAACACTTCCTGGTTTGTATGATGTAGCATATGAGGGAGATCAGGAGCTGTCAGGGGTCTGATCCAACTGCTGGTGTTTCTAAGTACTGTTTGTGTCAGCCCTAAAAAAAAGCTGTACATAATAGCCGGACCCCTGGTGCCCATTAACTTGCCCTCCTATGCAGGTCCACTGTGCCCCCCCCCCCCCCCCCCCCCATTATTTCTGGCGCCTGCCTGTATTATAGCCGAGCACTCACTTGTACTTCTGTGGCTCAAGTTAGCCTTTTGGCATTTTGCTATAGTATAGCCAAGCATCCATTTCTGTTACACCCGCCACAGCCAGTGCCCAAATGAACCCCTTGGCGCTAGGTCATAGAATAGCATTCAGCCCATCACCGCTGCAGCCATACGTTTAAAACCAAACTCCGGCGTATAACTTGGGCGCCGTTATATCCTCTATTAACATTACAGTCTATGCAGCGCCCATATTACCAGCCAGCCACCAGCGTCCAAATAACCTGCTTCTGAGGAAAACAGCCAAGTGACTTGTTGCTCCACCAGGTGTTGTAACTATAGAAATCAGCTCAGCATTACATTATAAGCAAGGGGTGGCTTAAGGCAGGATTCCTTTCTGTGTCATTGTGGTGTCAGCAAGGGCGTAACTAGGGGGAAGCAGTCCCTTCAATTGCAAGGGGGGCCAGAGGTGTGTGAGGATCCCAACTACAAACCCTACTAACCTTCCCTTTCCCTTATACTCCAGATCATGGGAATGCATTCGTCATTATTAAACCACCATAATACCATTATTAACCACTTATTTCTAATAAGACACAATACCACCATTGGTGTTTAACAGGCCGTGGCCATTGTTTATTGGGGGTAGGGGTTAATAAACAAACAACTTTATTGGATAAATCTCATAAACCATGTAACTTTGTTTCAATGTGAACACACATTACTTATACAACCGCAATCGTTGGTCTGTGGACTCGACACGATCGCCACCACCAGTGAGTTTTTTCCACCATCCAAACCATACCGTCCAATACATTTTAAAGCCCACGACGAATGAACATAGGAAAAAAAGGGGCGGGTGGGTGTTCAGCAGCACAGGTCTGTCTCAAGAGCTCGGCTCAAGTGACAGTGACTGCTCTGACAGAACTGATATTGTTTCACCTCAGTTAACCCTCTGATTGGCTGAGGACTTCTGGAGGGAACGAAGCTCTGTCCAATCAAATTCAAGCTGCGCCTGATTGGCACACAGCTCATAACTTTGCTTATCAACAGCAGCTCTTCTGAGGTAAAATTACCTCACAGCATCTGTAAAACAGAAAAGACTGGCAGTACCACATCTTATATATAATAGTATACATATACACTTGTTCAATAGTCTCAGCATACCCATGTTCGCTGCATCCTTATTTTGTAATGCAGCTCATTCATTTGTTGTGTTTATTTCTGGCTACATGTGTTATGGAGGTGAAGATCTTGATGGCCACACTTGTTTTGTGACCTTTGCATGATAAACCCCCTTGTTGTGAGGGTTACCAATGAGGTGGTGGTGGGGGGGGGGGGAGAAGGAAAGGAAAGGGTTGTGAACATTAAAGGGGCTCATCAAAGTTTTGCTGGGGGGGGGGCTCATGATTTGTAGATATATTACTATATTGCCACGTGTTGATAACCTTTACTTTGTATCACATGATTCTTACTATTTTATAAGCTGCTCAACGTTTAGTTTCACATTTTCTTCCATGTTCCAGGAATACCAGAGGATTGCAAAAGTTCTTCAGGAATATCAAAAGAAAAAGAATGTGAGTGTTACGTTTACATTCAGTAAATGTATTATTGCTTTTTGTATAATAGAAGTGGATGCATGTCAGTGACTCTTATTTTATTACACTTTTATGTTCACAATTTACGAGGGTAGGTTGGGAAATACTCTTGTCCTAACTAGGTTCAGATTCCTGGTTTATCTGTTCTGTTTACAGAAAGTTTTGAATAAATATTTCACCCTCACTTGCTAGATAAGGGGTCTGTAAATTTCATGTATGATTTAACCTCATCATATCTAGAGCATTACCAATAACTAGTACAAGATTGGTGTGGCACCTAAAAATATGCAACATGGTGCCAAACCCGCCTGTGTTGTGTTGATGCCGGTTATTATTATTTATTGTATTTAGTTAACCCCAACATATTACACTGCATTGGAGAATAAATAAGATTCAAGACAATTATAACAGGGGTGACAGACCACACAATACAGGTAATAAGCAAAAAGATACACAATGCCAGATCATGCACTGGGGTAGTAGTCCTAATAATTCAAGTTTACGTTTATTCTGTAGGCAGAATGCATAGTCAAGTATGATACACAATCTAAAGGGATGGGGTGATGACACGATAGGAGGAGGCTGCATTGAGAGGTTCTCAGCAAAGAGCACTACGGCATCAATGAGCCCGGGGTAGGCCTTTTTGAAGAGGCGAGTTTTGACTGCTTGTTTGAAGGAGGGGGCAAGCCTGATGGGCAGTGAGAGAGCTTGCCACAGGATGGGGGCTGCTCTAGTGACGTCCTGTAGTCGCGCATGGGAGTGCAAGGTGCGTGGGTTGGGTAGGAGGAGGTCGTTGGAGTGCGCATCAAGGTTCAGAGACTATCTACCATTAGACTAAGAAAATACCCAGGGAGTGACCACTGCCATACACAGGTAATGCCATGGTTATAGCCAGGGAACAGCTACAGTTACAGCTAGTGACCACTACTTCTACAGCCAATGGATGGCCACCAACCAAGCTGAGTAATTACCACCACACTAATTTCACATCTAGACTATCACAGTGAAGTCACAGTGGGCATTATTACTACACGCATTGAATTATCACCACATTAAGGCCATTACTACTATTATCCAGCGCTACATAAGCCAGAGTATTTGTTTTCCCGACTCCAAGCTTTTTTCATATGTAGAATAACTACAAACCATGACGATCATTTATTTCAAACTCTGGGGCAGCTTGAAGGACCGTATATCATGCCCTCACTCCCCAGACACAGAGCTGATTGAGCACATACCCTCCACCTGACCTCAAATTCATTCCACAGCTAGCAGGCTACTTAGATGTCCAGGAACACAACTGCTTTACTTACAGAGACCAAAACAGACAAGAACAGAATCTGGTTATCACTAGGGTGGTTAATGAGATGCTTATTATTTTGTATTTATCTAGTATTAATATAGCGTTGACCTCTCTCACAACACTTTACACAGTACAGTATATTGTCTTGTCAGTAACTGTCCCTCAGAAAGACTCACAATCTAATCTCTACCATAGTCAAAATATTTGAGTTGATGCTAATTTTTTTTTTTGGTAACACTGTTTTTTTTAATTAAAGGATAATGCAGCTTACATAGATCTTTTAAAACTTTTGAACAGCTTATTATTATCCAAAGTATACAGTGAAAACAATTTGAAAGTAGAGTATGATGTATATTCATAACAGATACCCATATGATTGATTCATATTGATACAAACGAAAGCAATGAGTTGATGCTAATTTTATATTCATTTTTTTGTAAATGTAATCTGCCTGAGAATGGACCAATTATATACTTTCCTCCATTTTCAAGCTACAAACACTATTTGCAGAAAAAAAAATTGCATCTGCTGTGAATAATTAGCATCTCCTTGACCTGCACTAGTTGACATCTTGCTTACTTTTAGAAGTTGCTACCGGTAAAATGGTCACCAGAAAACAAGAGAGGTCTGCACAATGCCAAGGTTTACCATTTATTAACGGATGTATAAGATTCCAGCACCGATTCACACAAAGCTGACATGTTTCGGACCTGACTGGTCCTTAGTCATCTATGGATATATAATCGGATGCGGTCCTTTTTAAATAGTGAAGGGCCAAAACACAGTCCTCTTATTGGACAATCCACCTCGCCCCCTTAGACATATACCACTCTAGATAAGGACTAGTATTAACGGACTATAATGCAATCTTGTAGTACAAAAAATATCAAAAAACTTTATTGACACATATCACAAAAAAAACAACCTTAAAACACGGTTCTTCAAGTTGAAAAAGTCCTTCTTCATACTAGCGACCATAAGACAAAGGCTTGATATTAGAAACTGACAAGTATATATAGTTTTGGCTTGTCTTGATGAGTGGTTGTAACCTTTACAGGCATACGTTTAGAGGCAACGACACATGTTCGTTTCGGGCTATAAAGCGCCCTTCATCAGGCTGAGTTACAGAATTCTGCACGGTTAAAACCAGTAACACAAAGCCGGCAAAGCAGCAGCGCAGAATGACGTAGGGCATCCGAACCAACTGGACACACACAGATGGCTCTCCCAATGACTTCTACAAAAAAACCGAGCTGCTAACATAGGAGTCCCATAGATGACTATCCATACAGAAAAACGAGCTGCTAACATAGGAGTCCTATGTGAGCAGCTCGTTTTTCTGTGAGGTGGTGCTTTGTTTTGACTTTCTTTTCTGATCTCTTGGATATACATTTTTTTGTGCAGGTAAATGTGTCTAACATTGTAGCCTGAAGATTAGTATTACAACTGGTTTCTATAGCTTGTCTTTGAATGATGTACAGGTTAAAGGGAACCTAAACTGTGAGGGATATGGATGTTTCCTTTTGAGCAATACCAGTTGCCTAGCTCTCCTGCTGATCTCTTTGACTGCAGTGGTGGTTGAATCACACACCTGAAACAAGCATGCAGCTAATCCAGTCTGGCTTCAGTCAGAGCACCTGATCTGAATGCTTGTTGAATGGCTGTGGCAAAAAGTATTAGAGACACAGGATCAGCAAGAGCCAGGCAACTGGTATTATTTTAAAATGACAAATCCATATCCTTCTCAGTTTAGGTTCCCTTTAAATACACTACCTTACAAGACTTTGTTTGTATAAACTGCGCTCCACAGAAAAGCACCAAAAATATAAAAGAAATAAGTCCTTGATAGGGGATCGCAGCCTGTTTTAAGAGTCACCTCACTCCAATCAATACACAAGTTCACAGACACTTGCTGCGCTTACTTAGTCCTATTCTCATCAGAGATAAGACCCCTAAAATGGAGACACAATAAAGAAAACGCACATAGTGCTCAGCACTGTTTGGAACACAATGATTAATCCACCACGTGCAGCACTCCACAGGGACGTGCCTTCACCAATAGGGATAGAAACAGCGTTCCCCCCTCGTGAATCCACTCACCAAATGGCTGCTTGTTAGTTTGCACGTAGTGTATATATAGAGATCCAAGCTCCTCAGTCTCCACTCAGGACTTCTTTATTAAAAGCAATAAAAAAAAAGGGCATTCCACAAGGATTTAGGACATCAGTACAACCTTCGGCCGCGGATACGAGGTGCTCCGTCCTTCCTGGTTTGCCTTACTTCCGGATTGTCAGCGTGCTGCCTTATTGCTTTTAATAAAGAAGTCCTGAGTGGAGACTGAGGAGCTTGGATCTCTATATATACACTACGTGCAAACTAACAAGCAGCCATTTGGTGAGTGGATTCACGAGGGGGGAACGCTGTTTCTATCCCTATTGGTGAAGGCACGTCCCTGTGGAGTGCTGCACGTGGTGGATTAATCATTGTGTTCCAAACAGTGCTGAGCACTATGTGCGTTTTCTTTATTGTGTCTCCATTTTAGGGGTCTTATCTCTGATGAGAATAGGACTAAGTAAGCGCAGCAAGTGTCTGTGACCTTACAAGACTAGGGTTTGAATCTTGGCTAGAGCCAGGTACCCTAATGCTAGAGCCAAATCTCCCTAAAGCTCCAGCGTGGCCTACTGAGCATCCTCCTAGTGGCTGCAGCTATCAACCCCTTTGAGGTAGAGCGGAGAAAAAGGCCTATACAAATGTTAACTATTAAAGGAAATCTGAAGTGAAAAATAAAATTGTTTTTATACATACCTATGTAGAGAGCAGGCTCTGGATACCGTATAGCCTTCCCGGTCCTTTGTCTGTCCCATCGTTCCTGCATAAGCCTAAATTCAGTAACTTCAGTAACTCAGTTTATCGAATGTTTGATAATTTACCTCATGGGTAAAATTTAATTTTCAATTCACTAAGATGTTCTAGATTTATTGAACGTTTACCGATATAACATTAGATAAATATATAATACCTTAGTGAATTTAAAATTAGATTTTACCCATGAGGTAAATTATCAAACATTCGATAAAGTGTTTGATAAAGCTTAGTGAATTGAGGCCATTGTCTCCAGTGGAATCCACTCATTCTTCTAGGTCTTCGGCTCTCCTTGTGCAGCCTGTGGAATTAGTTGCATCCTCAAGTAGTTCCAAAGACAAGTGGATCTGTACTAAGCGTGTACGAGCTCAATATTATGCTTGAGCAGTAAGGATGCGCTTGTCTTTGGAACTACTCAGGGATAAGTAGTTCTGAAGGCTTCACAAGGAGTGCAAAAGAGCTAATCGACCTAGCTGGATGAATAGCTTCCACCAGGCATAGCGTGAGAACTATGGAATGGACTGAGGAGCGGGAAGGTTCAATGGGATCCAGAGCCTTCCTTCTACATAGGTATGTATACATTTTAAATTTCCTTTCAGATTTCTTTTGAGGATCAGCTTTTTCTTCTTGCGTAGGATAAGAAGTCTCTTAAAAAGAATCTGTACTGTCCGATTTGTACAATAAAAAAACATACCAATCGAGTCACTGTGATCTCCTGGGTTCCTCTTTACTGTTTGCGCTCCTCCCCAGCACGATCCTGGCTTTTAATTGCCAGTTTTAGGCAGTGTTCACAAACAAAAAACATGGTCGGTAACACACACACACACACACACACACACACACACACACACACACACACACACACACACACACACACACACACACACACACACACACACACACACACACTTTTTTTGAAGCTGCTTTTGCAGTGGCAGCCTCTGTCGGGATAACTTGTTGCCTACTGCAGCCAAACGAGTGCAGCGTCCAAGGTGTTATATTTGCCTGCTACGGACGGCTTCTTCTCTTCCTCCACCGGCGGCTCTGAACTTCCGACAGGTCTTCTGGGTCCCGATCTCATCTGATCACATGATCTAGCATGTGATCAGGATCCAGGGGACCAAGTGAACGTTACAGCGGCACCTGATCGAGGAAGAGGGGTGATGGAAATGACTCTTCCATCACCCCTCTTCCTCCACCGGGTGGTGCTGTAATGCTGACTGGGTCTCCTGGAACCCGATCACATGTCATTCTAAGTGATTGGAAACGCGGAGACCTGCTGTGAGTATGTCGCCGCTGCCGTGGTGGAGGAAGAAGACGCAAGCCAGCTGTCGGGACAGGTATGTATGGGAGCTCCCTGACACCACCCTGTTGCCACACACCCTGCCGAGCCTGCCAGGCTGGGGAAGGCACACTTCTCCAGCTGTAGGAAAAGTTCGGCCCTGCAACCAAATAAAGTTTTATTTTATTTGGCTGCTAAGGGGTTAATTGATTGGCACCATTTACAAGAATTTATAAATGGACGTAAGACCTTCTTCTCCTTTTCTCTTGTTACAGGACCCAACGTTTTTGGAGAAGAAGGAGCGATGTGAATATCTGAAGAACAAGCTTTCGCACATCAAGCAGAGGATTCAGGAATATGATAAAGTCATGAACTGGAATGATGGTTTCAATTAAATAATCCGGTCTTTTGCCTCATTGCCTTCTTGATACAGAAGGCATTTCCACGTCCTCACTTCTAGCAAGTCCAGAAAATGAGCTTCATTCCTCATCATAGAAACTATGCACGGGCCATGACAGTCTCTACTTTATATCTTCATGGCAAACTGTGCAGCCAGAGTTCTGACTTGTGTGAATGTTTCAGCCATTTTAGCCCTGATCAGTGCAAAGTATGAAAAGCTTTACTGGAAGATTTCCCCCAGAATACATGTCTTGTAAATATGTTCATATTCATGGAACTTCCCACATTCCCTCCATGTGTTTTCTGTATTGTATCATGTTTTATATTGTGTATTTTTCTTTGTAAATAATATCCTGTCGCTCTTGAATAATGGTTATTATGTTTGTAATGAATGTAACCCCTCTCACGTGTAAAAGTATTGGGGCAGATTTATGAAAACTTGGACTGTGAAAACTGGCGCAGAACTGGTGCAAACATGGAGCAGATGTCCAGAACAAGCATTCTGATTGGCTAGTCTGAGCAACTGTTCCACTTCTGCACCAAATGTGCTCCAATCTGCTTTCACAGTTTTTATGAATGCAACCCACGGTTTCTCAAACCTCATCTTACCACCAACATTCCATGCCAGGCACTTACCTCTCATTCATACTGGTAGCGCCAATTCTATCTGAGCAATGTGATTTGCTGCCTGTGTGATGATTCAGGAAGCTTGGTTGGTTAAGCAGGTCATACACATATAGATTTGTGCCCAATGTTACAAAACAACAATTCGTCTCTGATCAAAATCGATTGAAAAAGGAACCACTTACTACCACACACTGCATGCAGGGGCATAACTTCAGGGGAGCAGCACCTGCAACCAACTACTACTTCACTCCCTCCAATAAAGAGAAGTCCGTCCTTCAGATCAGGTGGTTTATGGCAACACTTGTTACGGGTGTGGAGATGATGATGTCCACACTTGTTTTATGACCCTCGCAAGATGGGCCTCCAGGCTGTGAGGGTCACCGAGGGTAGGCAAGGGAAAGGGTGTGAACACTGGGGTGGCCCCCATCAAAGTTTTGCTGTGGGCCCCGATGATTTGTAGTTGCGCCCCTGCACTGTAAAATGATTTTCACTACATTCCAGCTAGAGATCTATTGAAAAATGTATCAAATTGCAGTGTTGCACAACTTGCACTGTTCAATGCTGTTTAACGCCATGGTCCACAGTTCAACTCCTGCCCTGCCCACAATTGACCTAAATATTCCATCTGGTTCGATTAATGCTTCCAATCGATTTAAAAGATGCAAGGTGAAAACAAAATCTACTTACTCGGGGCTTCCTCCAGCCCCTGGCAGCCGATATGTCCCTCACCGCAGCTTTGCTTCCAGCCGGTGGTTGGGTTCCCCGCCGGCATCTACTGCGCATGCGCCAGTGTGCAGCCACACCACTCGCGGTCATACTTATGTGGTCTGGTGTGTTGTGCGCAGGCGTAGAACTACTGCGCAGAAGATGCCAAACTGCAATGGTGCTGCAATGGAGCTGTGGCGAGGGACATATCAGCTGCCAGGGGCTGGAGGAAGACCTGAGCAAGTAGATCATTTTTTTTTATTTATTTTTTTGCTTGGACCTTCTGTTCAAGGTCAAAATTAATCAAAAATCAATTGGGCATTTTGGTGGCATTTATTTCCAGCAGATTCAATCACAATGAAGTGTGTATGACCTGCATTAGTGGGAAGTTAGGGCAGAAGAGGGAAGCTTTGACAGATGAGATATATTGTTCTGCAGTTATGCTAGGTACACACTATGAGATTTTCTGGCAGATCGATTAGTTCCAACATGTCCGTTCTGATTTCTGATCCATTTTCAACTGTTTTTATCAGAAATCGATCGGAAATCAGACATGTTGGAAACAATTGATCTGACGGTAAATCTGCCAGAAAAACTCCTGTGTGTACCCAGCATTACACTGTTAATGCCTAGAACACACCATTGCAATTTCCTGTCAGATAGATCAGTCAAATCAGTTGTTTCCAACAGGTCTGATCTGATTTCTGATCATTTTTATGATGGATGATTAGAAAATTGATCAGAAAATCGATTGGAAATCATATTGGACCTGTCGGAAATAATCAATTTGACCCATCTATCTGATGGGAAATTGCCTGGTGTATACCAGGCATAAGGTGCCCATACATTACTTGATTTTCCTGTTTGGTCAATGGTTTGATTAGATCACCCCCCTCCCCCAGTTTGCACACTGGCAACTGGAATAAGAAACTGCCATTCACTAAGTGCTTTTGAAAATAAAACCCTGAGAATCCCTCATGAGATGGACTAGTCCAATACCCATCAGTTCTGTTGGATTTCTACTACCTATTGTAAGTGACAGCAACATAGGAGAAAGGTAATTTATAGCTCATTTTACTCTAAAGAAATGTACTTTGTATTTATGTACTTTCATGCATTTTAAATTTTACAATGCTTTGTGATTTATGCTCTTTAATTAGTAAAGGAGAATTGCATAGGGTCTTGCTTGCAGTGTGTGTGCTACTAGTCCATCAATCGCTTAATCACTCGGTGGAAAATCAAGTAATATATGGGCAACTTTACACCCTGCAGTTACAACCTTAACAAACAGGCCCCTTGGAATCGGGCCATCAGGGGCAGCAGAGGCCTGGTCTACTTCTGTACACTTCTCTAAAACAGCACTGATATTCCTAGGAGTTTCCTGAGACATCTCAGATGTATTGCCTAGGCTACTTAACAACACATTTCTGATTAAATAAAAGGTCTTTTGTTTCTTAGTATGTTTTGTGGTTCATTCAATTTTAATTTGCTTTGCATCAAAACGCAATGAAATTATATTTCAAAGGCGCTTTCACGCTGGCGTGTTTGCATTGGCATAACTCACCCGCATGCAAGCAGTGTGTTACTGAGCGATGTGCTTGGCTATGGGTCTGGTGCAAGCATAAGTCATTGGACTGTATGCTGCACTGTATGTGTCACATTGCATCAAAGAAGCGTGATGCAGCCTTCCATCATTCTTGATTTGCGATCTTATTTTTCCTGGATGGGCAACGCAACAGATAAAGGGGCATATTCACTAAACTGTAGTAAGCAGAATAATGTGCATAAAGTTAGAACGGGATGCGAGTTCTGATTGGTTCCAATCACTTATACTTTATCCTTAGCTCTTTCCTCCTTGAAATATCTATGATACAGGCCTATATGTGCATGTTTAGCCTAGTAAAAAAAATGGCAGTGGCCAACAAGGAAAAAAGGACAGCAACTTTACAAAAAATATCTTCTTTCCCATGCAGCTTAAAGTGAACCTGAGGTGAGAGGGAGAGGCTGCTATATTTATTTCCTTTTAACCTCTTGAGGACCATGGTGTTAAACCCCTGCCTAGTGACCAGGACATTTTTAGATAAATTTACCACTGCAGCTTTAAGGCCAAGCTGCAGGGCCACACGACACAGCACACTAGTGATCCCCCCCTTTTCTCCCCACCAACAGAGCTCTCTGTTGGTGGGGTCTGATCACCCCCAGATGTTTGTTTATTTATTTTTGTTTATATTTTTGTTTTTAATAAAAAAAAAGTGTTTTTTTTTTTTTTTTATATTTCTCATACTTCCCCCTCCCTCCCCCCACCAGCCAATCCACGTGATCAGCTGTCATAGGCTTCAGCCTATGACAGCCGATCACCCCTGTGCCTAAGGAGGGAACAGCCGTTTCACACGGCTGTCCCCAGTACAGCGCTGCTGCAGATCGCAGCGCTGTACAGGTACTTAGATGGCGGTTTCGCTGTCTAACAGTCTCCCGAGCCACTCCGGCCACTAAGCAGGAGATGCGCGCGCAGCCTGCACAATCTCCTGCAAACCAGAGCCCCAGGACTTTACGCCGATCAACGTTAGGCGGTCCTGGTACTGCCGCCGCAACCACACCCATTGGCGTGACGCGGTCGGCTACTGGTTAAATAATACCAGTTGCCTGGCAGCCCTGCTGAGCTATTTGACTGCAGTAGTGTCTAAATAACCCCAGAAACAAGCATGCAGCTTATCTTGTCAGATCTAACAATAATGTCAGAAACACCTGATCTGCTGCATGCTTGTTCAGGGACTATGGCTAAAAGTATTAGAGGCAGAGGATCAGCAGGATAGCCAGGCAACTATTATTGCTTAAAAGGAAATCAATATGGCAGCCTCCATATCGCATATACCTCTCACCTCGGGTTCACTTTAAGGCCCTATTTATAGTGGTTGAGATTGTCTCTGGCTGCAGCAGTGTGCAATAAAACCTTCAGCCTATTTATAGAAGGGTGGGGTTCATATTCGATCATTCCTATTGGCAGCCCAATTGACATGAATAGTACCCACCACCATCTTATTATGCAGGGATGTGGCAGTAATGTAGCAATGTAATTCTGTATAAATGGCTTGGGTTGCATTGAATGAGTTTGTATGTGCAATGGAGTTTTATAGATGGGTCCCTAAGGCCTCTTTCAGGCTAGGTGCGCACATAGCAGAAAAACTAGCGTTGCGGAAAACTTAGCGTTTTTGCCGCTAATGGAAGTCTATGGGCCGTAGGAAAACATGCATATAAAAACGCATATTCATTTTCAAAAACGCACATAATGAAAGTCAATGGGAACGCAATGGTATGCATTTTTAATGCGTTTTATATGTGTTTTCCCCAAAATATTTTTTTTGCGCTGTGTTTCCGCTTCTTGTTGTCTTCCTAGTGATTTGCATACATGGAAATATAAAACCGCATACAAAATGCAAATGCATTTTGTATATGCGAATCGCAAATTCGTTAAATCGCTTGAAAAACGCTTCACAAATGCACAAAACATGCAGTAAAAACGCACAAAAAATGCACACAACATTAACATAAAACATGACAAAAAATGCAGCCTTTCACGTTCTGTTACGTGTGCACCCAGCCTCAGATGGGCAGCTGACAGGCAGTGAATTCACCACCTGTCATCTGCTCTCCTTCACCGGCTGGGCGCTTGTTAACCTCCTTGGCGGTATGAAAAATACCGCCAGGAGGGAGCGCAGCAGCCGAGGGCTCGCTACATGATAGCCGCTGCTGAGCGGCATCCCCCCGCCCGCTTCGATCGCCTTCGGCGATCTCCGATCAGGAAATCCCGTTCATAGAACGGGATTTCCTGGAGGGCTTCCCCCGTCGCCATGGCGACGGGGCGGGATGACGTCACTGACGTCGGGACGTCATTGGGAGTCCCGGGCCACCCCTCGGCGCTGCCTGGCACTAATTGGCCAGGCAGCGCTGGGGTCTGGAGGGGGGGGGGGCCCGCGCCGCAGCAGATAGCGGCGATCGGGCAGGGGCCGGCGGCGATCAGAGTGCTGGCGCAGCTAGCAAAGTGCTAGCTGCGTCCAGCAAAACAAAAATTATGAAAATCGGCCCAGCAGGGCCTGAGCGGCACCCTCCGGCGGCTTACCCCGTGTCACACACGGGGTTACCGCCAAGGAGGTTAATGCTTGGTACCGATGCTAGACAGGTGAACCCCCATGGAGTCGCACTTGAACGTGGCCGCAGCCATGCTCAGACATGCCACGTTGCAGTTCTCTCCTGCCACGAAGCGCCACCGCGTGTCAGTGCTTGAAACGGTGTTACAACCACTGCAATTCAACTGCATTTAAATTGCACCCTAGTTGCTCAGGTGGGCGGCAGACGGGACACTGAACTGCTTAGCAAGCTCGGCGTTCAGCCTCCTGTGTGAAAGAGGCGAAGTACAGTATGTTTCTTACTTCTCCATCTATTCAAAACTAATAAACATCATTGAGTTAAGCAATAGATGGAACACAGGTATAGTATGAAATATAGCAACTCGTGGCAACCAATTACCTTTTAGTATCAAGTCACAGAAAAAAAAAAAGTGATTGCTTTTGGTTACTGGAATTTGCCTTAGGCTATGTTCACAGTGGGCATTTTGTTACATCCCCTGTAAAAGCACGAATGGAATGGAAAAGTCACACTGCACATTATGCGCATGGTATGCTTCATCATCGCTGTATACGTGCGTGTTCTGCGGTAACATACTGCATGCTGTTAGATCGCACTGCACTGGACACACTGAGAATGGTCGCATAGGATATACTGTATATTGCAGTGTGATGTTCTGCATTACAGTGCGTACGTTAGTTTGCACTGCAATGCCCCACTGTGAACGGGGTCTTAAGGGGCCCATACACTGGTCAATTTCAGCCAAAGAAATCGATTCTTTCAAATCTATCGATCGATTGATTTGTGGCCGATTTCGATGGATTTGATCTATCTGACAGGATGGAAGATCTAGGTTGATCTGCTGCTGCCAGCAAATCGATGGCCCATAGAGTTGCATTGGATCTATTGCCTAGTAGACACCATACAATTTTCTGTTAGATTTTTCAGTTAGATGTTCTGCATTGGATTATTTCCTGTAGAGACTGGTCATTATTATCTCTGGTGCATTGTCTTCTAGTTATCTCCTGCTGAGTAGAACAATGCCTAATTGCTAGGCAGATAGATGGTTAGATAGATAATTTCCAACATGTTGGAAATTATCTATCTGGCAGGTAAATCTAACAGAAAATTGTATGGTGTGTACCTAGCATTATGGTCCAATAATGCATTTAGATAGATTTTCAATAGATTTCATTCTGAAATCTATTGGAAATCTGTTCCTAGTGTGTGGAACACATCAGATAGATTCCTGTCAGATTCAACCTGACAGACATCTATCTGATGGTCGAATCTGCTGCAAATCTATAAGTGTATGGCCACCTTTAAGGTACCTTGCAGCAGATTCAAACATCACATAGATTTCTGTCAGATGCCTGTCAGGTTGAATCTGACAGGAATCTATCTGATGTGTGCCACACACTAGGTACAGATTTCCAATAGATTTCAGAATGAAATTTATTGAAAATCAATCAAAATGCATTATTGGACCACTCGATCCAATGCAATTCTATGGGCCATCAATCTGCAGCCAGCAGACCGATTGAGCAAATCAATCAAAATCGGTCAGAAATCAATCAGCCAATCGATCAGGCTTCCTGCTGCATCGATTTCTGGCCGATTTGATCAGAGCAATTGAATCGGCCGTCGATCGATGGCAAAAATTGACCAGTGTATAGACCCCTGTACAATATAACTATAGGGATTTCATTAACACAAGTAAACTATGGTTCAGAATAAGTATTTCATCCATTTGTAAATATGCTGTACAATAGTCAGACTGCTTAAAGGCGTTGTATTAGTTTTATCAGAAAAACAAACATCATCTGTGCCCTATCCTAATTTACTTTTGATAAGTATAGTACACATAAGTCTACTTCTGCTTTATTAGCTGACTGCAAGCTTATCTGATCTCTATGTCCAAAACAAAGATTAATGAAAACCTTTTTTAGGACTTTTTTCTTTACTGTGTAAACTAGGGCCTTGCTCCAGCCCTGCAGGGATTGGGACGATTCAGGACTCTGCTTCAATGGGGAAGAGAAGAACAATGCTCTCGGCCTGTGCTCTGCTTAGATGATCCGACACTCTTGGTGACATATCGGGACCATTGTATACGCTAGATTCTCGGTAGAAGTGGCCCCAACCAGCTGCCTGGGCCAATAATCATCTAGTGTGTGTACAAGCTCCAAAGGTGGCCATACTTCAGGCGACTTGGCGGCTGATCGACTATCCGATTCGATTATTATAATCAAATGAAAATCGGTGCCACCAAGTACATGCCACCATAAAGGTACCCATAAGCAAGACGATAACTGGCCAGTTGGCCATTTGCCACTTTTCTTGATTTGGGAAGCGTCCAGTTAGCATCACACTTTTCATGTTCAGTTTAGGAGTAAAAATACACACACACACCCACACGTAGGACCCCTACTACCCCCTCTTCTAAATGGTTTGTAATACATTTTATACTTGTACTGGCACCTCTGTTCCAACTTACAGTTCGTTTAAAGCGGTATTGTCACCATAAAAATCAAATTTCAACAGCAACTGGTCTGAGTGTATTAAGTGATAAAGATGTTAATCCTGCATTCAAAACTTGCAAAACTTTTTCTGCTGTTATGGTTTGGAGTTATGATATACTTTAGGAGCACTGGCCCTAGTGCCAAACAGTGCCAAAGAGTTGAATGCTGGGAGTTATTTTTATCTATACTATATTCCTTCTCTTCCATTTATTTCCCTGCCTTGCTGCTTATCAGAAACTCCCTCTGATTACTTGTGTTTCCAAGCTAGGCTGAGGTGACTCAGTGATTGGATGTATAAACAATAAAAGACAGTGAAGTTGCTAGTATGCACCTCAGTGGGAGTGTCTGAAGACTCTGGGAGGAGGGCAGCTAATGAATACACAATGAGCAAGAGAAGGGAGGGGGGAAAACAAGGGTCGGGCCCAGTGCACACCGAGCGGATCTGCCGGCCGCATCTGCCTGTAAATCCACTTGGCTATTGTATTTCAATGGGCTGGTGCACACCGGCGGATTGAGGTTTTTAGCAAACCGCAAACGTGCCTCCTGCTGCACGTTTGCGGTTTGCTAAAAACCTCAAACCGCCGGTGTGCACCAGCCCATTGAAATACAACAGCCACACGGATTAACAGGCGGATGCGGCCGGCGGATCACATCCAAATCCACTCGGTGTGCACTGGGCCAAATCTCTGCAATCCGCACCAAAACCCGCTTGCATTTTGTGGATCTGCTAGCGGTTTTGGTGTGCACTGGGCCTCAGGGAGAATATGATGTCAGCATTAGCTTGGCAAGATGGCCACTGCCTAGATTAGGATTTTCTGCTTTTCCTATATAATATTCACAGGATTCATTACATGGATAGCACAATACATCTGTTATGTAAGTAGAAGTAGTATTTATCTACTTATATATGTGTTTTTTATTTCTAGGTTAGCATGGGTGTCGCTTGTTCTATAAGCTAACTATGCATGAGCTGGCTATGTCCCGATATGCCACGACGATGATCATTCGGTTTACACACATACCCCACTTTAGTGTGCAGGAGCAGACACAGCTATTGACCAGCTGACAAACCTGGGACAAGGGAGCAGGGATGGTAGTGGAAGCTGGTTTTTTTTTATATATTACTAACCCTCCCATGATGGTGCTGTAGATACACTGGCCCATATGCAATTCTCTTTTTCACCTGAGTTTTCTCCTAGGAGATAATTTTTCATCTTCAATTTTAAATAACTTTCCAGCACTTTTCAACTAAAAAAGTATCAAAAAGTAGGTGACTAAGTACTATTAAAATTATTTTGAGCATTTTCTTGCTTTCTGGTGGCTTAAAATGCATTTTATTGACAAGTTTAAAAATATCACCTAGGAGAAAACTATGGAGAAAAAGTGAATTGCATATGGCCCACTGACTCAAAACTGGGCCTAAATGATCTGTCTCGGCAGACTGAGTTTTCTATAAAGATTGTTTTCTCAGTATATGATGGATCCTTCTAGCAGCAGATGGTCAGCTGAATCAGTTGATGTCAGCAACTTTGACCAACCACATTGATCATGTCTGTGGGCACCTTAACACAAACCTTAACTGCTAAATTAACCTAAACCTTGTAAAATATTAAACAAAAAAAGTTATGCAGATGTAGGAAGCTCTTGCTTTCTCTTCACATGAGCAGCATGTACAGCCTGGCAATCAGAAATGTATGGGCCCCATACCGGCAAACTTACTAGGCCTCCTTAGACTTTGTTCACATTATAAATCGCCAGCGCTATCGCAAGCGATTTATTGTACTTTTTTATAAATCGCAAAGTAAATGTGGAGTAAATGTGTCTGCAAGTCTCACACCTTTTTTGTCGGCAGGGTGGCAGACAGGTTTTGTTGTGGCCTATTCAAAGAACTCCTGACAATCATCTGTTTTAGAATGGGTGGTTGCCGATATGACAAGAGGGGAGGTTTAGGGAATATCTTCCTCAGCCTGTACAGAGTACATAGCAGAAACAAAATTTATAAATTGGTTCAAGGTGATGGAAAAAGGCTTGAATAAGGACAAAAACTTTTTATATTGGTATGAGGCTGAGGATATTTAATGCCAAACTATTTCTCAGCCTTTATAGCTAAACTTGTGAACTCAGAATTTATGATGCCTCTGTGACAATCCAACTCCCAGGTCTGGTAGCATGGTGTAAACAAGGATTCATTCTCATCTCCGCTAACAACCTCCCACCCCATTTAGATGTTCTGTTTCACTTAAAGTGACACTTAAGCCGACAAAAAAAAAAGTGTTACTCACCTGGGGCTTCCCTCAGCCCCCTGCAGCTGATCAGTGCCCTCGCCGTGTCCTTCCGATCCTCCTGTCCCCGCCGGCGGTCTACTTCCGGTTTCGCCGTCACCAGCCGTCAGACTGGGAACACGAGTGATTCTTCGCGTTCCCAGCCACAATATCGCCCCCTATACTGCTATTGCGGCAAGGAAGGCTGCAATAGCAGCATAGGGGGAGATATTGTGGCTGGGAACGTGAAGAATCACTCGCGTTCCCAGCCTGACGGCCGGCGACGGCGAAACCGGCAGTAGCCGCCGGCGAGGTCAGGAGGATCGGAGGGACATGGCGAGGGCACCGATCAGCTGCAGGGGGCTGAGGGAAGCCCCAGGTGAGTAAAACGCTTTTTTTTTGTCGGCTTAAGGTTCACTTTAAGGCATCTTAATGACATGTATTTATGCTTGAAAAAATCCCTTTTGATGTTACATGTATAAAGCTGTCTGTACCATCAGCCTGCAAGCAAACAGGATTTAAAGAGACACTGAAGCGAAAAAAAAATTATGATATTATGATTTGTATGTGTAGTACAGCTAAGAAATAAAACATTAAGATCAGATACATCAGTCTAATTGTTTCCAGTACAGGAAGAGTTAAGAAACTCCAGTTGTTATCTCTATGCAAAAAAGCAATTAAGCTCTGCGACATTCAAAGTCGTGGAGAGGGCTGTTATCTGACTTTTATTATCTCAAGTGTTATTGAACTATTTACTTTTTCTCTTCTAGAGGAGAGGTCATTAGTTCACAGACTGCTCTGAAAGAATCATTTTGAATGCTGAGTGTTGTGTAATCTGGACATATTAGAGAATGATGCAATGTTAGAAAAAACACTATATACCTGAAAATAAAAATATGAGAATATTTTCTTTGCTGCTAAACTTCTAGTAATTATTCATAGTACACAACCAATTCACTATATCATATATTTTTTTTCGCTTCAGTGTCTCTTTAAGCCCGACGAAGGCTGCAAAGCCGAAAGCTCGCTTATTCTTATTCTTTTTAGTTAGCCAATAAATGCTATCATCCTGATTTAAAACGTCTTGCTTTTACTGATGGCTAACACGGTGCAATACCCTACTGCTACCTCTGAGGACAGTCAGTGACATGACTCTGTACTCTGTAAACTGTTGCAGAAGATGTCACTGCTATATAAATACATATTTATTTATTGTATTTATAAAGTGCCAACATATTACATAGCGCTGGATATTCATTAAGGTTACAGACAATATTTAGGGGTGACATACAGCACTAAGACAATACAGGAATACATGCAAACAAGATCACGCAGCACAGTATGAGTACCAGGTAATGCTTAAGCTGGCCATACACTAGGCCGATTCCCCGCTGATCGACAGCAGATTCGATCACTGGGATCAAATCTGCTGTCACATTGTTCATGCTACACGCTAAATTTCGATCTATTTCGTCCTGAAATAGATCGATCCCGTCGATCGCTCCGTGCGGGAAATTACCATCAATCGCCGGCGGGTAGGGAGCGCATCGCTAGCGGCGTTCGAGTGCCCGACGACCGACGCAATACAGCTGCAATACATTACCAGCTCCGCCGGCGCGACTCCCCAGGTCTCCGCTGTCTTCTCCGCTCTGGTCTGGTCTCCAGGTCCGGCATGCTTCACTTCTTCCTGTCCCGGCAGGAAGTTTAAATAGTAGAGGGCGCTCTACTGTTTAAACTTCCCCCAGACAGGGGGAAGGGAAGCATGCCGGACCTGGAGACCAGACCAGAGCGGAGAAGAAGACAGCGGAGACCTGGAGAGTCACGCCGGCAGAGCAGGTAATGTATGCGGGGTGGGGGGGGGGGGGGGGGGGGGGGGAGCGGCGGCGGCAGCAGCACCACCACCACCACAGATTGTGAACGGTTTCATGCTGAAATCGATTCACAATCTGTTTGCAGTAAAGGCAGCCATACGATCCCTCTCTGATCAGATTCGATTAAGGTGGCCATACACTGGTCGATTTGCCATCAGATTCGACCAACAGACAGATCCCTATCTGATCGAATCTGATCAGAGAGGGATCGTATGGCTACCTTTACTGCAAACAGATTGTGAACCGATTTCAGCCTGAAACCGTTCACAATCTGTTGTGGTGGTGGTGGTGCTGCTGCCGCCGCTCCCCCCCCCCCCCCCCGCCGCATACATTACCTGCTCCGCCGGCGCGACTCCCGGGTCTCTCTCCGCTCTTCTTCTCCGTCTCCGCTCTGGTCTCCGGCTCCAGCATGCTTCACTTCTTCCTGCCCGGCAGGAAGTTTAAACAGTAGGGCGCCCTCTACTGTTTAAACTTCCTGCCGAGCAGGAATAAGTGAAGGCATGCCGGAGACCAGAGCGGAGAAGAAAAGCGGAGACGAGTGGGGGCAGTCGCGCCGGCGGAGCAGGTAATGTATGCGGCTCTATTGCGTCGGTCGTCGGGCACTCGAACGCCGCTAGCGATGCGCTCTTTACCCGCGGGCGATCGACGGTTATTTTCCGCACGGCGCGATCGACGGGATCGGATGAAATGGATCGAAATTCGGCGTGTAGCGCGAACGATTGGCAGCAGATTCGATCCCAGTGATCGAATCTGCTGTCGAAACGGCTGTAAATCGGGCCAGTGTATGGCCAGCTTTAGAGAGGGATCTATCTGTTGGTCAAATCTGATGGCAAGTCGACCAGTGTATGGCTACCTTTAGTCAGTCACTGAATGGGAGCATGGAGATTAGGCAAGTCGAGTTCACTCAAATCCATAGGATGGGTGTACCATAATGGAGGTGCATAAACAGGTAGGAGACATAAGAAGAAGGACCCTACCCAAAGGCTTACAATCTAGAGGGAGAGGTAGGGACACGAAAGGTAGTGGACCAGAGTTCAGCTGCGGGTTTAGAGTACTAGTGGGGGGAGGGGAGGCCAAAGTGAAAAGGTGAGTTTTGAGGGCCTTCTTGAAGATGTTAATAATAATAATATAGAAGGACATAAGACAATCACTATGCTATATAAATACTTATAATAATTAAGATGACACACTAATGGAATTCTTTTAGGGAGGGAGATATCAAGAGCAAAGGAAGGAAAGATACGGTGAGAGAGGAGTAGAAAGAATAGAGACTAGGGCCATTAGGGAATTAACTTTTTCTCTCGAGTTATCTTCTATGAGATATTTTTCATCTTCTCTTTAAAATAACTTTTCAGCATTTCAAAATTGAAAAAGTACCCAAAAGTTGGTGAAAAAGTACCATCAAAAGGTGTGAAAATATCACCTAGGAGAAAAAGTGAATTGTATATGGGCCTAGGAGGGGAGGAGGGAGGGAGTAGAAAGAGGAGAGACACAGCAAGAATGGAGAGTGACCGAATAGTAGACAACATTTTAGCCTTGCAGCAATAGGATCTTATGTTCTAATCTTGGCCAAAACACAATTCTGGGGATACTGGGAGTAAATGGCAATGAAGGAGACATATGGGGAAGGAGAAAAGGTGGTCAGGGTTGGCTTTACTAGGGACTCTGGGGAGATATAACTATACTCAGAAGAAGACTGTGGGGACATGGCATGCTGGAGTGACACGTTGTAGACGTGGCTACACTGAGGATTCTGCAATACTTTGGGGATAGCAACACAGATTGTGTGGAAACATTATTGATAGGGAGTTGTGGATAATTTGTAGCTACAGATCTTGAAATCAGTAGCCCTAACTATTAATGAAGAGTGGGAGAAGAAATGGAGGAGGGGGGGGGGGGGTGTCATAGAGTAGAGGAAGTGAGCAATGCAGATTAGGTGCAAGCAAGCAGGATACTGTATTGTCTAGTACTGGTGCAGTGCCTCAGCATTTCACACAGGCTACAGTCATTGTAGGGACAGATTATCACTGAGTGCTCTGTCTTTTCACTTATAATGCTAGGTACACACGATGCACTTTCCGTTCCATTTTCGATTCGTTTTTCCGTTTTATTTCCCAGTCGATTCTTTTATCTTTTCTTATCAATTTCCATTCACTTCTATGAGAAATCGGTAAACTGATCTAAAGTGATATAGGACATGACGGAAATTATCTATCGAACACATCTATCAAACACAAAAACGTATAGTCTGTACCTAGCATAATATTTTAGTGATAAGGCTGCAGTTATCTTCTCATTGTCTCTCCGTCCCTCTCAACCTGGCACACATGTGCAGAAGCTCTGAAATACTCTGTAATTTGACCTGTTGCTCAGCTATTAGAAGAGCAAAACACCATGCCTATGCTAAACATGGCATGTCCTGGTCTGGATAGCCAGAGTAATGAGCTGATAACAGAGGAAGGCGACAGGCGGCACCATTTTATTTGAGGTCTTCTATTGACCATTTTATGCGCGCTACTTTTTCGGGGTTCCCAATGCACTGGCCCCGTATGTGAGTTCTTCTTTTATCCTTGTTTTTAAATTGTTTTACTTGTTATGTAATAAAGACGGTTTACACTTAGATGTGCCGTATATCTCTGTCATGTCACTATCCTACTGGACTCCCCTTTGGCGAGTCTCTGCGACCTCAGGATATCTACTATATTCCTGAGGAATCTATGGTGTGCAACATCGCTGGTGAAACGACACCATTTGAAAGTTCTGCGGACCATCTATCAAACTCATTTACAACCTTATAATGTGGGTTGTTGGAATCTGGTAAGCCTTGCTTCTTTACCTTTTTGTTCGAAGATCCTGTATACCAGAAAATGACGAAAGTTGTATTACTATAGACCTGCGCTGACTTTATATATTCAGAGGAATTCAGTTCTGTGACTGAAAAAAATGCACACTATTTGTATGCCTCAGTGTGGAATTCCTTAAAGGATACCCCAACTGAAATGTGACATAATGAGATAGACATGTGTATGTACAGTGCCTAGCACACTAATAACTATGCTGTGTTCCTTTTTTTCTTTCTCTGCCTGAAAGAGTTAAATATCGGGTATGTAAGTGGCTGACTCAGTCCTGACTCAGACAGGAAGTGACTACAGTGTGACCCTCACTGATAAGAAATTCCCCTTTTTTTACCTCTTTCTTGCTCTCAGAAGCCATTTTCTGCTAGGAACGTGTTTTATAGTTGGAATTTCTTATCAGTGAGGGTCACACTGTAGTCACTTCCTGTCTGAGTCAGGACTGAGTCAGCCACTTACATACCTGATATTTAACTCTTTCAGGCAGAGAAAGAAAAAAAGGAACACAGCATAGTTATTAGTGTGCTAGGCACTGTACATACACATGTCTATCTCATTATGTCACATTTCAGTTGTGGTATCCTTTAAAGCTAGCCATACATCTAGCGATTCTGATTCAATTCACAAAATGATCAACTTGAGATCTGCAAGGTTTACTTCAGTAATAAAAAGGGTCCCATTGTAGCCATTACCCCTCTCCTCTTAACATGGAGTTCTTACTTTTATTACATCATTCATGAGAAGTTCTGCTCCTTTGTACAGGTGTACTCCACCTTGTCACTGGCTGAGATGTCTCTACATGCGTGGAAAGTAACTGACTGATCTCTCTCTGCAGAGCAGACAGTGTACTAATGGGTTTATTGTCTTCTGTAAAGATCCTGCCATGCTTGAAATGATTGTTCTTTTCCAGAAGTGTAAAATGGTAAAGGTACGCTCTGAGATCTGGCAGTTGGCCATTTATTAGTGAATGTATAGTGCAATTGGCAACCGTAGCCTATTTCTTACGGTGCCTACTAATAATCCAATTTTACCGAACAATCAATCTTCCAATCTAATAATTGCAATAACAAACAATGGAAAATCATTGATCGGGCCTTTAACTACTTGAGGACCAGCATGGAAACCCCCCTTCAAGATCAGAGCTGTCCCCAGTATAGGCAGCCTTCATTACTCACTTTCCTGGGCCCAGTGATGATCAGCTCTTCCCGGTCCTGTTAAGCTTGAAGGTGTATTCTCCACAGTCAGCATGCAACACATAAACTGACGTGAAAGAGGTACACACACCAGCACAAGGAATCAGGATATCCCAAGTTTAGTGGAGGAGAGGACTGACTCCAATAGGAGATTGTGGTGCACAGAGCCGGTGCAGATCCGAACAGCCACAAACAATACTTTCGTGATAACGTCTCAGCGCAAAGTAGCGCTGAGCGCATAAACCAGGACTGAGGAGATCAGGACAGGTAGACAGAATTAACGCTTGCTTAACTAGCCACTACTTAGTGACAGCAAGCGTCCACAACAAGACAGACTGGAATGAGGCAGCCAATGCGTTGCATCGATGGCGTGCCTCACAAAGACAGGACAGGATAGTCAGGAAATAGGGAGATCAAGATAGATGAATGTAACACAGACAAATATACAACAAGTATGTTTTCCTAGCGTATTACAATTACAGCTATCAATGAAACTATTTGTAACGTCTGACTAACATATGTATATATCGGCAATGAACCGATATATGACATAAGCAGGAACACTGACTAGGACTGGAGCAATACAGGGAACAGGACTCAGAAGGATTCGCTATCTCTTTGCAGAGATGAACGCAATCCACAAACAGAACCAGGAGCAGGATACTAACTCAGCACGGGTGATCACGATACGCGCAAACTACCAAAACGTGCTGGAAGGATGACTAACTGAACACAGGATATAAACAGTTCGTGTACGTATATATCAGCGACACTGATGTATCAACGTAACACGAATACAAGGAAAATAACAAAAACGTGCAAGTATGCGTATATATTGGCGATGAACCAATATATGACACAAGACAAGCAGAGTAACAACTTCTAGAACAAGAGCAGAACTAGGAGGACTCGCTGACCCCTTCGCAGGAGTCAGCGCAGTCCACACGGACTAGGAACGAGGTGGGGCACGAGCAGAGTAACAGAAAGAATCTGAGACTATGGTAGCCCATGGAGCATTGCAGGAAGAAGTTCTTTATACTAAGGTCATCCAATGGGAGCAGACCTGCAGATTCCCACACAAGTGAATGGTAATTAATCACAGGCTGACAGCAGGAAAAGGCAGACAATGATATGCAGCCTGCAGGAAAGGGATTGCCACTCCATTGCAGCAGACAATGTTTGTTTACACAAAAGCATATTAAACTGTCATTAACTTCAGAGCGACTGCAGATGGAATCAGCAACTAGTTTAAGTGCAAACCAAACTATGCAAGCAAATGCATGTAATGACATCAGAACTGTTTGGGTTGCAATACCACTGCAGCCAGCAGTAAACGCTGCAGAAGCGATCGTAACAGGTCCTCTCTCACAGCCAGCCTTGCACTGCTGCTAAGTTCCAGGTCCCAGCTTGATGACGTCATCAAGCCGGGACCCGGAACTTAACTGCAGAGCGAGAATGGATGCTGGGCAGAGCAGACGGGAAGTGACGAGCGCCAAGCGAGTGTCAGGAGAGGTGAGTGGGTCCTCTTCTTCCTCTTCAGCCGCCACTGCTGCTTCAAAGATCACTATGATCGGCAGTGATCATAGTGATCACATGATCAGGAGCCAATCGCCATGACACCTGATCAGTGAGGGGAGATGTCAGCTGTCATATGATAGCTGAATCTCTCCGTTCGGGTGTGTGCGATCGGGTCAGGAGCAGCGGGACTTCAAGGATGTTACATTACGTCCTATCAGCCACAGACAGCTACACTGAGGATGTAACTGCAACGTCCTTGGTCCCAAAGGGGTTAAAAGACCACTGCCGCAGAAATCTTAAAATGTAAAATATATGTAAACATATACAGAACCGACAGGTTTCAGAATAGCCCATCTCCTCATGGGGGGATTCTCAGGGTTTTCTTTATTTTTAAAAGCACTTAGGGCTTGTTCACACTATAAGCGTTTGCTTATTTTTTTAAGCGCTGGCGATTTTAGAAATTCACCTAAAATCATTTGTGCAATGATTTCCTATGAGAGTGTTCATATATGAGCGGTTCGATTGCAATCCGCTTTCAAAAGCGCTGGCTGTACCATTTTCTGAGAGCTTTGGCTCAATGGAAGGTATAGGGAAATCACAAAGCACTTAAAATAAGCACTTTGTATAGCGATTTCCCGAGCACTTCTATGAATAAATACATTGTATTTATTCATTTCCAGGTGAAAGAGTTCGCTTCCTGACTGACGTCGCTCTGCAAAATCGCTTAGAAAAGCGCTTTTCTAAGCTCTTCCCGGCCCTCTCTCACAGCCAGCCTTGCACTGCTGCTAAGTTTCAGGTCCCAGCTTGATGACGTCATCAAGCCGGGACCCGGAACTTAGCTGCAGAGCGAGAATGGATGCTGGGCAGAGCAGACGGGAAGTGACGAGCGCCAAGCGAGTGTCAGGAGAGGTGAGTGGGTCCTCTTCTTCCTCTTCAGCCTCTTCAGAAAAGCGCTTTTCTAAGCGCAAAGCGCAGGGAAAAGCACTGACAAAACTCTCAATAAATCGCTCAGCGCTGGCCATTTTATATTGTGAACATAGCCTAAGTGAATGGCAGCTGCTCCACTTAACTGCCAAAAAGCGTGCAGCGAGCACAGAAGCTGGCCAGCATCTTTTTGTGAATCTTTTTTAAGGAGTTGCTTTATAAAGAATAAAGGCCATGCTGAGAATCCCCTATGGAGAGATGGACTAACCCAAAACGGTAATGTTAGATTTCTACTACCTACTCTAAGTGACAGCAACATAGGAGAAAAGTAATTTATGGATCATTTTACTCTGGGAGAAACATGCTTCTTATTTGTATGTGTTTACATTTATTTTACATTTTAAGATTTTTGTGACTGTGGTCCTTTAAAGGACTAAATAATGGAATAAAAAATAATAAACAGCCTGATCATTTCAGATAGGATCGATATGAAAAAAGTATCAGATTACGTATGTGTCATATCCTAAAGCCCATTTTACACTTAATCAGTTGCTCTCAGTTATAACTGAAAGAAAACTGATTTTCAAAGTAATGCCCATGTTTTCCTATGGCACAGTTCACACTTAAAGGGAGGGTCCATGGAGTTGGTTAAAAAAATAAAAATACTAATCCACTTACCTGGGGCTTCCTCCAGCCCGTGGCAGGCAGGACGTGCCCTCGACGCCGCTCCGGAGGCTCCCGGTTGTCACATGAGCCCTCAGTGGCTGACCGCACTTAGCCTTCTAAACGGTGCCAGCGCACAGATCGTGCGAACTCTGGTCGCAGTCAATGCGCAGGAACCGTTAAGAATTAGCCGCAGACAACTCAGAAGGGAGCCTGTGAGACACGGGTGATTACAACGTCACCTACTGGTTCAGAGTAAACTGCCACCACCGCGGTTACTATGGGACCGTGGGGCCCACTAACTGACTGACTAATCCTGCGAATAAAACGGTTAAACACACGATATTCTGTCTAGCCAACAACAAACAAACAGTAGCGTATCTTCAGAGACCCGGGATCATTTCTGTGTGTGCTGATAAGCAGGGTAGCGAAACAGTGAATGACTTGGGGAAGTCGTTTATTCACGCAATATAAATAATTAATATATACAGACAATTATGAAAATCAACAATTATGAAAACAGTAATAGCCAGTATGAAAAATAAAAGAAGGGAGAAAAATACTTAGTTCCTGGAAAGATGTCCTTATTGTGGGAAGAATCATAAAGTCCTTGGTTTCAAAGTCCAGAGTTCAGAGTTCAGACCAGGTGGATGCCAGCATATCCTCAAGCTGGCATCTGATGAGTGCAAGATGTTTCAGTGTGGAGGACCAAAGCCCGCCTGCTGGCTCTGTGCTTTTGATGAAGCTGGTTTGGGGGTGTGGCAATGCCGGCCCCCTCTGAACTACCAGCAAATGACAGTTCATTCCCTCTCAGAGATTTTAGAGCTAAACTTATGAATTGCTGTAACTCCTGAACCATACACGTTACATTTAAGGGGGTAACAGCTTCATACTTGGAGGAAAATACAGATTAATATGATACCTGACATGGCTAGTGCATCAGATCAGGGTCCTGAGTAGATTCATACCTGGGTGGTAGGGGCCCCGGGCCCCTCTCGACTGGTATCAAGAGATCCAGCATGACCCTACGGATCCAATGATACCGCTCTCATAACCACCCTATTTATTGTATTCTGTAAATGGGCAAAAGATTATATTGTACATTCATTTCTTCCTGCTAAGGCCGGAGTCAGCCTGACTGGAGTCCAGCTGTGTCTGCTTCTTGTCTATGAAAGGCCCTGTTGGCTCCTTCAATTAACATCTGAATGTGAAATCTGCTTAGACAACTTTGAGTTTACACCTCTGGCTTGATCAGCAGTCACAGGGCCAGTCTTCCTGCCAGCTGCTTGTCACCTTATACCTGATGGATGGGCCATCAGCACAGCTTGAAGCCAGAGACTCTCCAGTGCAGATTAGGCTCAGGCTCATTAGCATATCAAAAGAGCCAACCAGCATTTGGAATGGTGCTCTCTTTGCTAAGAAAAGGACTTTAGCTGTCCCTACACACTCAACCCAGATTGTACCGTTTTGAAGCGCAATCGATGCAGGAATCGAGTGCGATCGTTCTTTTCTTCACGGGCGGTTCCAGGACGCGCCTGCGTCCCCGCAATCGTCCATGACAGCCCTCCCCCTTGTCCGTGGCTTAGCCACTCATCCGCAAGATGTGTGGCGGCGCCGCTAACCTGGCTGACGGGCCTCGAGTTGCCGGTACGGCGGGAAAACCTATTGGAGCCTGTGGCTCGGTTCCCCTGGACCGGTCGCGGTCTGCTACCCTCAGGGTTGACCCAACATGGACCGTTCTGGACAGGGCGTTTGCGCCACTGCAGTCGGACGTGGTGTCTGCCGGGACTGCGGACAACGGGCAGTGGGTTGGTTAGGTCAACAGCCAGCCCACGCAGGGTTCCCCTGCTGAGTGGCTGTGGACCTAAGGGAACCCCGCGGGAATCCCTGGACCTTCCCAGCTCCTGACAGACGGCACATGCCCTGCAGTAGTTGGCTACATCCCTGTTCATCCGGGGCCAATAAAACTGTTTCCGAATACCGGCGAGTGTCTTGCGGACACCCGAGTGCCCGGTCAGAGGATTACCATGTGCGGATTTCAGCACATGTCCCCTAAACGCACTCGGGACCACAAGCCACATGGTATCCGCGTGGGATCTACCTGTAGGGGGCTGTACAGACTCACTGTACAGTCTCCCACCTTCCCAGTACACCTTGAAAGCGGCCCCGTCTGCGAGGGGCTCAGCGGCTTGCTGCCTGAGCACCTCCAGGCTTGGGTCACTTTGTAGTGCGGCTGAGAATATGGCGCTGTCAGTTTCAGCCAACTGGCTTATGTCACACGAGGCCAGCGGCTGAAAGGTCTCATCCCTGTGGTCAGAGGAGGGGGAGGAGGCCGGAACCCCCTCCACCTGTCCTGAGCTCGGGTTCTGAGCAGTGCAGCTGCGCGGTACTGCTAGCACCGGTACACTGTCAGAATGGCACAGACGGACATTACTCAAATCATCATTGCATGCAGTAATGACATTGACAGGTATAGACATTTTTTCATTACAGACAGGTTGTACAGTAAACTCAGGTGCCTTTGAAGCAGGCACTATTGAACCTGGTACCCTTGAACTGGGCACATTCAACCCACCTCCCCCTGGTGCTCCCCCAAGTGTATAAAGTACCTGGTGGTGGGTGGAGAGTCCGTCTCCTTCCGTGAGCGACAAGGCGGTCGTGGCAGGTTCATAGTAGGACACAAGCTTGCCCAAATCAGTCCCCAGCAACACAGGGACTGGGAGATCCTTCATAACCCCAACAACCCTTTCGTGGACCCCTCCCACTCCCCAATCCAGCTTCACTCTTGCGTGGGCTATGTGGAAAAGGGTGCCCTCTACTCCAGTAAGGGCAAGGGATCGGCTGGAGCTGATGCTCTCCTTTGGCACAAGATGTGAGTGAACTAACGTGATGTCAGCTCCGGTGTCTCGAAATCCGGTGACAACTTTGCCGTTCACTCTAACAAGTTGCTGCTGGTCGGTTCGGTCGCGGATTTCCTTTCCGCGTGCAAACAGGACAAAATCTGACGATCCAGGCTGTGGTTCGCTGGCGGGTTGCCTCTGCTGTGGGTGAGGTACAGGTGATGCAGATGATCCAGGTGCTGGTGGTGTCTGTCTCCGCTCCGGACAGTCGAATTTCATGTGTCCGGGCTGGCGGCAGTAGTGACAGGTGACCTCTCCAGGCGCTGCAGGCCTGGGTGCAGCAGCTGCGCTGGGTGGCCTCTGTGGCGGACGGCTCACAGGGGCAGGAGAGTCTGCCAGAGTATTGGGCTGACCTCCTCTCCAGCTGGATGGGACAGTTCTGCGGGTATCAGCCACCCGGGTAGTTGCAAAAGTCTCAGCAAGGTCTGCAGCGACAGTGGCTGAAGCCGGCCTGCGTTCTAACACAAACTGTCGTCCATCAGCAGGGCAAATGTTCAGAAATTGTTCCAGGACTATCAAGTCCTCCAGGACGCCATAAGACCCTTTGGTGAGGCCGAGTGTCCACTGGCGGAGTGTGGTGAGCAAGCTGCTGACCACATCTCGGTACGAATCAGAAGACTTTTTCTGCCAGGCCCTGAACTTTTTGCGATAGGCTTCTGGCGTCAGCTGGTACTTAGTAATGATAGCGTCTTTTATAGCATCATAATCATTATCCTTTTCCGCAGGCAATTCTGCGAAAGCATCAAGCGCTTTGTAGCGCAGCAAAGGTGTCAGATGTCTGGCCCACTGGTCTTGGGACAGACGATACTGACGGCATGCTTTTTCAAAAGACCGCAAAAACAAGTCAATGTCAGTGTCTTTTTCAATATTAGCAAATTTAAATTTTGCACTTACGGGTGCTGCAGCTCCTTCGGCAGGGAGGCTGGGCGGTGAACTCCGGCTGGCCTGTTGAACCTTTGCCATGTTGAGCTCATGCTGTCGTCTCTCCCGCGCCTCTGCGGCATCCCTCTCCGCGTGGCGTTCAGCAGCAGCAGCTTTGCGTTCTGCAGATTGGCGCTCCCGTTCCTCTCGTGCTTCCATGTACTGCATGTACTTGTCCAGGTCAGTCTCCATCAGCTTTTGTAATGCCTGCTGCATTACCGGGTCAGCACCCATGGACAGTCCAGTACTGGCCAGTTCCGGGCGAGTAATGTCAGAAACTCTGGGATTGGGGTCCATACTGACAGTCTCTGGCGTAACTGTTGCAACAGGGCCCGCAGGATGCTCAACCTCTGTACGCCTAAGATCTTCAGCCTCTGGTTCCCCTTGATTGTCAGATGGGCTGGTATCCACCTCAGCGGACACTCCCGGCTCCCGCAGTTGCTGGGCATCCCATCTGGACAAGTCTGCTATCAGGTCCCGTTTTGCTTGTTGCTTGTTGTTTTAATGTGCGAATTTCTTTTTTATTGTGTATTCTAATTTTGATAATTAATAAAATCATTTTGATAATTTTTCTACAAACAAGTGTCTTTGTTGCTTGGAGCATATGCCCCGCAGTAGTACCTCCTAAATTGTGTTGTTCAGGTCCCGTTTTGTCTTGCGGAGGATGCCAATGCCCCTCTCTTCGCAAAGATTTTCCAGGTCTGCTAGGCACATGTTCTGGTAGTTCCCGGACATTTCCATGCCAAATAAAATAAAACTTTGGGGAAGGGGTACTGGCTACACAGTCTCTCTGTATATATAAAAAATATATTGCCTTCCAGCTACACCAACGAATTAGTTCGTTTCTCGATAGCGCTAGCGCTATCGCAGATACTTTCAGCACAACACAGATCCAACCGCTGCCTAACACTGTCACATGAGCCCTCAGTGGCTGACCGCACTTAGCCTTCTAAACGGTGCCAGCGCACAGATCGTGCGAACTCTGGTCGCAGTCAATGCGCAGGAACCGTTAAGAATTAGCCGCAGACAACTCAGAAGGGAGCCTGTGAGACACGGGTGATTACAACGTCACCTACTGGTTCAGAGTAAACTGCCACCACCGCGGTTACTATGGGACCGTGGGGCCCACTAACTGACTGACTAATCCTGCGAATAAAACGGTTAAACACACGATATTCTGTCTAGCCAACAACAAACAAACAGTAGCGTATCTTCAGAGACCCGGGATCATTTCTGTGTGTGCTGATAAGCAGGGTAGCGAAACAGTGAATGACTTGGGGAAGTCGTTTATTCACGCAATATAAATAATTAATATATACAGACAATTATGAAAATCAACAATTATGAAAACAGTAATAGCCAGTATGAAAAATAAAAGAAGGGAGAAAAATACTTAGTTCCTGGAAAGATGTCCTTATTGTGGGAAGAATCATAAAGTCCTTGGTTTCAAAGTCCAGAGTTCAGACCAGGTGGATGCCAGCATATCCTCAAGCTGGCATCTGATGAGTGCAAGATGTTTCAGTGTGGAGGACCAAAGCCCGCCTGCTGGCTCTGTGCTTTTGATGAAGCTGGTTTGGGGGTGTGGCAATGCCGGCCCCCTCTGAACTACCAGCAAATGACAGTTCATTCCCTCTCAGAGATTTTAGAGCTAAACTTATGAATTGCTGTAACTCCTGAACCATACACGTTACATTTAGGGGGGTAACAGCTTCATACTTGGAGGAAAATACAGATTAATATGATACCTGACATGGCTAGTGCATCAGATCAGGGTCCTGAGTAGATTCATACCTGGGTGGTAGGGGCCCCGGGCCCCTCTCGACTGGTATCAAGAGATCCAGCATGACCCTACGGATCCAATGATACCGCTCTCATAACCACCCTATTTATTGTATTCTGTAAATGGGCAAAAGATTATATTGTACATTCATTTCTTCCTGCTAAGGCCGGAGTCAGCCTGACTGGAGTCCAGCTGTGTCTGCTTCTTGTCTATGAAAGGCCCTGTTGGCTCCTTCAATTAACATCTGAATGTGAAATCTGCTTAGACAACTTTGAGTTTACACCTCTGGCTTGATCAGCAGTCACAGGGCCAGTCTTCCTGCCAGCTGCTTGTCACCTTATACCTGATGGATGGGCCATCAGCACAGCTTGAAGCCAGGGACTCTCCAGTGCAGATTAGGCTCAGGCTCATTAGCATATCAAAAGAGCCAACCAGCATTTGGAATGGTGCTCTCTTTGCTAAGAAAAGGACTTTAGCTGTCCCTACACACTCAACCCAGATTGTACCGTTTTGAAGCGCAATCGATGCAGGAATCGAGTGCGATCGTTCTTTTCTTCACGGGCGGTTCCAGGACGCGCCTGCGTCCCCGCAATCGTCCGTGACACCGGTCTTCTTCGGTGGCTCACCCGACCTGGCCAAAACCTTTAGAACTAATTCACCCGACCTGGCCAAAACCTTTAGAACTAGTTATTGGAACTCTAATTGCCTTGGTAAGCTCAGTGACTCCTGACCTACATACACAGGTGAATCCAATTATGAAACAGAGTATTTAAGGCGGTCAATTGTAAGTTTCCCTCCTCTTTTAATGTTCTCTGAAGAGTAGAAACATGGGTGTCTCAAAAAACTCTCAAATGACCTGAAGACAAAGATTGTAAACCATCATGGTTTAGGGGAAGGATACAGAAAGCTGTTGAGAGATTTCAGCTGTCTGTTTCCACAGTTAGGAACATATTGAGGAAATGGAAGACCACAGGCTCAGCTTAAAGAAGAACTCCAGTGAAAATAATGTAATAAAAAAAGTGCTTCATTTTTACAATAATTATGTACAAATGATTTAGTCAGTATTTGTCCATTGTAAAATCTTTTACATCCCTGATTTACATTCTGACATTTATTACATGGTGACATTTTTACTGTTGGCAGGTGATGTAGCTGCTGCATGCTATTTCCCACAATGCAACAAGGTTCACACACAGGAAACTGCCAGGAGTACCACGGTCCTCAGAGTTTCTTGTGGGAGGGGTTTCACCACAATATCAGTCATACAGCGCCCCCTGATGGTCTGTTTGTGAAAAGGAATAGATTTCTCATGTAAAAGGGGGTATCAGCTACTGATTGGGATAAAGTTCAATTATTGGTCGGAGTTTCTCTTTAAGTTAAGGCTTAAAGTGGCGGACCAAGAAAAATCTTGAATAAACAGAAGCGATGAATGGTGAGAACAGTCAGAGTCAATCCACAGACCAGCGCCAAAGACCTACAACATTATCTTGCTGCTGATGGAGTGACTGTGCATCGTTCAACCATTCGGCGCACTTTACACAAGGAGAAGCTGTATGCAAGGAAGCCTTTTCTCTGCCCACAGCACAAACAGAGCAGCTTGAGGTGTGCTATAGCACATTTGGACAAGCCAGATTCATTTTGGTACTGTGGACTGGGTGCAGTGTAACGCAACGCACAAAAAGGCTGCGTTATATGTGAAAGCTAAAATGAAAGTCTATGGACTTTCATTTCACCTTGGGTAACGCAAACTTTACCCTTTGCGTTGAAACGCAGAAAATCTGCCCTAATGTGAAAGAGCCCTAATGAAACTAAAATTTAGTTATTTGGGCATAACAAGGGGCATTATGCATGGAGGAAAAACGCCACAGCATTTCAAGAAAAACACCTGCTACCTACAGTAAAATATTGTGGTGGTTCCATCATGCTATGGGGCTGTGTGGCCAGTGCAGAGACTGGGAATCTTGTCAAAATTGAGGGACGCATGGATTTCACTCAGTATCAGCAGATTCTGGAGACCAATGTACAGGAATCAGTGACAAAGCTGAAGATGCGCCGGGGCTGGATCTTTCAACAAGACAACGACCCTAAACACTGCTCAAAATCCACTTTCATGCAGCGGAACAAGTACAACGTTCTGGAATGGCCATCTCAGTCCCCAGACCTAAATATAATTGAAAATCTATGGTGTGAGTTAAAGAGAGCTGTTCATGCAAACTTTCTGTAAATCCAATAAACTTCATTTCACTTCTCAAATATCACTGTGTGTGTCTCCTATATGATATATTTAACTGACATTTTTTATTGTAACAACCAACGATTTATACAGGAAAATCATGCCGATTAACAAGGTTGCCTAAACGTTCGCATCTCACTGTAAATAACCAGTAGATATACCCTACATCCCTTACTGTCTGGGATGTAAAAGAGGAAATGTTAAGGCCTGTACCAACGAAGTGATTTTCACTGCGATTTTTTTTTCTATGACCAGCAATTTTTTTTTCAACGAGGAGTGATTGTTTCTGCGATCTTGCAATGTGTTTACATGCACGCGATTAAACAAAGGACGTTTTGCAACGCGATGGATCGGATCTTTAAGATCCCTGATGATTTACGTGCAAAGTACAGCAATTGATTTTTCTGTTCTTCATTTGATATCAGTCATGTGGCTCTTATGCCTCTCCATGAGTAATGAAAGCTTATGATAAACATTGTAACAATCCTGATGAAAAAGTAATAAAATATGTCGTAAAAAAATTATCAGCGGCATAGCAACAGAGTGCCCTCCGCCAGTTGCTGTATTGGTGTTACTATATACAGTAGGTACTGTGCTGGTGACTTTGCAGGGCAAATTGCGAAGGATCCAGTTGGCACAGGAGGATGGCGAGGGAGTGATCAACCTGGAGGGGGCTGGAGGAAACCCCAAGTATGTCTCATTTTTTTCAATCCTCCGTCTCAGGTACACTTTAAAGGGAGACTTAAGATTTTAACTTATCTGGGGCTTCTTGCAGCCCGCTAGAGTCCTCCTGTGCCCATGATGCTGAACCAAGTCCCTCTGGCCAGCAGCGGCGACCCCTGCTAAGCTGAGCGGTCGCCGCCAGCGGTTACTGTGCATGTGCGACCCTGAGCCGTGTGCTTCCTGATCGCGCTCCCACAGTCAGGAGCGATCTGTGCATGTTGCAGTAGTGATTTTAACGTACTGCACATGCGCAGAATACTCCCAGCAGCACAATCAGGGTGTGCACAGCTCCGGCCGCGCATGCGCAGTAGCAGCCGACTGGTGGCAACTGGCCAACTTAGCGGGAGTCACTGCTGCTGGCCAGGGGGACTTGGACTGGCGCTGTGGGCACAGGAGGACTTCAGGGGGTTCGGAGCCCCAGGTAAGTTAAATTCATTATTTTAAGTTCACTTAAGGCTAGTTACACACCAGGACGTTGCGTTTAGGGGACGTTATAGGGCACATAACGTGCCCCTAACGCAACGCCTGGTGCTCTCTGGTGTGGACGTCGGAGTGAGCCGCGTTGTGCAGCTCACTCTGGCGTCCGTGATGCGTACTCTTGGACGCATGCGGCATCACGTGGTCCCGCCCGGCCAATCGCCGCACAGAGCGGCCGCTCCAGGAAGTAAACACTGCACGTCACTGAGTGCAGTGAATATTAATTAGCCATGTGCCCGGCCGCTCTCCCCTCCTCCCCAACATGACTGAGCATGTGTAAACAATCTAACGCGGCTTAGCCGCGGAGAACACACAGCATGCAGCACTTTGCTGCGTTACAATGTAACACAACGTGGGCAGTGTGAACAGCCCACTTGTGTTACATTGCTGTGCGTTGGGGGAGCGTTACAGGCTGCACTAACATGCGCCTGTAACGTCCCTGTGTGCCAGAAGCCTAAGACTTCCTTTTAAGTGTACCTGAGACGTTAAAGCAGCAAGATTTGATCATTACAGGCGTTGCCGTCCGTATTTTGGCAACGCGTGTGGGAGGCCGACTTGCACGAACATCAGAAGTGCAAAGACTGCACTGTCTGATGTTCACACTGCATGCATTCACACCAGTGCGGTCTGCAAACGCATGCTGCACGCCTTTTTTTCCAAAACGCGTGGCTGGCCCATTTACTTTCTGCGTTTGGCCGCAGGGCTTCTTCCAGCCCCATAAGCACGCCTGAGTCCCACGCCGTACTCCCGCGGTCTGCAGTTCAGCTACAATCAGCTAATAGGCTCAGTCGGGTCCAGTCTGGATCTTCTGCGCATGCGTGGTGGATCTCCTGCGCATGCACAGTAGACCCAGACTGATGCGACTGAAGCAGTTACCAGAGCTGATCGCGGCTGAGCGGCAGACTGCGGGAGGACGGTGAGGGACTCAGATGTGCTAATGGGGATGGAGGAAGCCCCAAGTAAATATCAATTCTTCCTGCTTTAACGTCTCTGGTTTATAAAGGGCATGTTATTGGTAAGGTGTGAAAATATAACCTAGGAGAAAACTTCAGAGAAAAACTGATTTACAGCGGAACTGAAGATTGATTTAAAACAAACTGCTTTACTTACCTGGGGCTTCTGCAAGCCCCCAGCAGCCGTCCTGTCCCGCGCCGGTCCTCCACGAGCCTTCATTCTCCCGCCGCAGCTCCGTTCCTCGACTCTTAAGTCGAGGCCAGTGCAGCCCTGCCAAGCGTATCCTTTTTACATGTTCCCATCTGCAATAGTGCTATAGCGGACTTGAACGCGAAGGATACGCGTGGCCAGAGCCTTGTGGGCGCAGTGGCCTGGCGGTGACAATGAAAGTAGCTGGCGGCGGGAGAACGGAGGCTCGTGGAGGAAGCCCCAGGTAAGTGAAACAGTTTATTTTAAATCTATTTTCAGTTCCCCTTTAAATAAGGGCCATAGTTTATTGGAATAACCTTATCACCCCTGTGTACACAGGTCAGAGATCACAGGCTGCCCTGTCTTCTCTTATCATATCAGTGCTGTGCGCCATAACCTTGCTATCAGCACACATCACCTCGGCACAGCACAAGTGTCTTGTTACAGAACAGGAAAAGCAGAGAGACGGAGCAGCCTGTGCTGCTGAGGAGGACACAGAAACCTGTTTCTCTACCTGCTGTGCCACGCCCGTGTCCCCGGGGAGGTGGGGGAGAGAGGGAGGGGCAGACACAGAGGACGGGCTTCTCCAACAATTCCCGCAGCTCCTCCACTACAAACATCTCACACTGTCTGGCGCTGCCTTTCTGCTTGTTGGGTGGAAGTTTCACATCGATCGTCTAATAATCCACTTGTGATCAACTCGTCTGGGCTTTCCATCAATAATCCGCTGAGGGCGCAGAGGTGAGTAGTGTCTATGTGTTCCCTTATCATGCACCTGTTACTAGATCTGTACTATTTACTATGACGGCTTCTATTGAAACTTCTGTACCCTCCTCCCCCATTAGACGGTCATGTGTCAGAGTGGACTTTATGTCTGCCGTAGACGGAACTCTATGAGAGCTGTGATACAGGCAGGTCCTCTATATTCACAAATACCACTGAGCAAAAGTCTCAGGTTAAGAGACAGAAAATGTAAATTGTATAGTAAGCAGGTCATGCCCATCACTGCTATCTGTACAATCTTGTCACCGCTGTGTAGTATGTCAAGCAGATGGAATGCCATTTGAATATATTTTTTTTTCTGACTAGTTAATACTGGTATTAGTCATATCGGTACTTATCCGTTAGCCGGGCGCATCCTCTAGGTGGCGACAAATCACCAGAGTTACAGCTTTCCCTACTATCCATGTCGGCCTGGAGGGGGAATAGTAATTAGCGCCACCTGCTGGATGCGCCCGGCTAACGGATAAGTACCGTCATATCTATGTATACAGTAATTATTTTATTCATATTATAACAGGTGACATCACACTGGAGTTCTAGGAAAAATACTCCTATCTATCTATCCGCACAACTGTCCCCTACTTACAAATGACTAGAGTTACGTTTCAGAGATACATGTGGCCTCAATTCACGGAGCTTTATCAAACGTTTGATAATTTACCTCATGGGTAAAATCTCATTTTGAATTCATTAAAGTGTTATATATTTATCGAATGTTTTACCGATAAAACGTTCAACAAATATATAACACCTTAGTGAATTCAAAATGAGATTTTACCCATGAGGTAAATTATCAAACGTTTGATAAAGTGTTTGATAAACGTTTGATAATGCTCCGTGAATTGAGGCCAAGAGTTGTTTCGCTGTGCACAAAATATACAATACTGGTTTTCTATTACGTATTTTGGTTGTTAAATATTAGTTTTGTATAAAGTGGTCAAAGTAAATTGTGGCCTCAATTCATGGAGCTTTATCAAACACTTTATCAAACGTTTGATAATTTTCCTCATGGGTAAAATCCTAATTTTGAATTCACTAAGGTGTTATAGATTTATCTAATGTTTTATCGATGAAATGATCAATAAATCTATAACACCTAAGTGAATTCAAAATTAGATTTTACCCATGAGGAAAATTATCAAACGCTTGATAAAGTGTTTGATAAAGCTCCGTGAATTGAGGCCAGTGTAAATAAGGAGCTTGGGGCTCCGGTGTGAGTATTACTCTATTGATATGGAGCCCTAAAACCTCAAAATCCACCTGCACAGTGTCGGAGAGATGTAATGCTGGTGCACACCAGAGCGGTTCTGGAGTGTTTTTTTAAAACGCTTGCAGGGGGAAAACTGCTTGACTAATGAAAGTGAATGGGCTTGTGCACACCAGAGCGGGTCGTTTTTTTTCCACAAATGCAAACTCGGGGGCTGCAGCATTTTTTAGATTTCCGAGGTGTTTCTGCCTCAATGATAAAGTATAGGAAAGTGGAAAACTGCTCTGAAAAACGCTAGTTCAGAGCGTTTTTTTTCCAGGTGTTTTTGTTACAGTAGTTGTTCAGTAACAGCTTTACTGTAACAATATTTGAACTCTGCTACACAAAAACGCTCCAAAAACCGCTAGGCATGTTTAGAAAACATCTCTAAACCTGCCTAGAGTCGCTCTGAAAATCTGCCTCAAAAACATGTAGCGTTTTGCGGATCTGCTAGAGGTGTTTGGTGTGCACTGGCCCTGAAAGCGCTTTTCTGAGCGCTTTGTGATTTAAAAAAAATTTTTTTTGATGAGTTTTGCTTTAGTAATCATAAGAATGTTCCAAAAAAAATAAATCTCTGAAACGGAAGTGCTTCTTTGTCGCCTTTTAGCATACTTTACGGCATATAAAGGGTGTTAAATGTTGACTGTATTATAGCAGTCAGGTTTTATTACCCAGTTCCTGTAGTCTATCAGTTTCGGTTGAAGTTGGTCTTTGGTATGTAAACACCCACAAGTAAAATTGCCACACTATTGTCAGTGAAAGTCGGAGAGCCTATAACAGGGCTTGATCAGTAAGGGCTCTTTCACATGTAGAACGCGTGCAGTAGCTGTTCTCCTGCACACGTTATATGCCCTGCGGCGTGTCGTCGGGATGTAGCGGTGCGGTGGACTTTCATTTTACCTTGGTTAACGCAAAGGTTAGACATTGCGTTAAACCGCAGAAACCGGATCTGGTGTGAAAGGGCCCTAGGTAATCTTTTTCTGGGTGAGATGAGGAAACCTCTCATCAATAAATAACATGTTATTCCAATCCCCAGTAAACTGCAAAGGGCATGACTTGCGTTGTGTAAAACTGATTTTTTTTTTTCATTTTTTTTATTTATTTATTTTTAGTGTTTTTTGTTCTGCCTTTAACCTTCTTCTACAAAAAAAAAAAAAATCGGATTAACGCAGACAGCTAAGATCTGGTGAATGCTGAAATACAGATGCATTTTAACTGATTAGTTGTTCTGCAGCATTGCATTTTGAAAAGCTTTCAGTTAAAATGCAAATCAGTTGCCTGTTCAATTATGACTCACTGATTCAGCGTAAACCAGCCCTAGAGCCCTTACACACTAATGCGGCATACACAGATAAAAGTCTCTGGAAAAGGCAAGATCACAGACCAATTTTACCCCATTCCATGTAGTATGAGAGCCATACTCTACACAGTCTATTTTATGGAGCTGAACTCCACGTCAGATAAAATCTTTGCAAGATGCTGCACACAAAGATGCCCGTACACATTCAAAAGATCATTATCTGCAAAAGATCTCTTCCTGCAATAGATCCATTCCTTCAAAATGCATTCATAGTCTATGAGATCTGCAGATCATCATACACACACACCTTGTTTAACAGACTTCATCTGCATATCTGGCAATCATCTGCAGATCTGAAAATCCATCCTGGTGGATCTGATCTGCAGATGATTGCCTGCTAAACAAGGTGTGTATGATGATCTGCAGATCTCAGACTATGAATGCATTTTGCAGGAATGGATCTATTTCAGGAAGAGATCTTTTGCAGATACTGATCTTTTTAATGGGTGCAGCATCTTGAAAAGATTTTCTGATGGGGTGTGCAGCTCCATAGAATAGACTGTGTAGGTATGGCTCTCATACTACATGGAATGGGGTAAAATTGGTCTGTGATCTTTCATTTTCCAGAGACTTTTATCTCAAGTGTATATTGCAGCATTAGGGCCCTTTTCCACTATAGCGATTGCTAAATCGCAAACAGCTAGTGATTTTCGAAACTCTACGGTTTGCTTTTTAACATAGGAATTGCGGTAGGTAATTTCTGCTACCGCAATACGGTTTTTACTTAATCGCAAACCCGCGGCGGAGCGATTATTGCCGTGATTTTGCTATGCAGTGCATAGCAAAATCACGATCACAAACGTCGGGAAATCGACACAAAATGTTGTACTTTTGCTGAATCAGCACGAATGCTAGCGATTGCTAGTGGAAAAGGGGCCTAAGGGCCCTTTTCCACTAGCAATCGCAATCACAAATGCCAGCGATTGCAATTTTTCATTTATTTTGTTATGCATTTGCGATTTTAATTTGCATTTCATTATCCCTCTGAAAATCGCTTCAGAAAGCGATTGCGATTTACAAATCGAATCACTATTGTGGAAAATACTTCTCATTTCTATGATAAATTAGCAACCCTAGCGATTTAAAAATCACTAGCGATTTTGCGATTAAGCTGTGTAGTGGAAAAGGGGCTTTCGTGCGTTGTCACAATCAGGGCTGTGGAGTTGGTTAGAGCTATTTTGGGTACCTTTGAAATAGGAAGTGCGGGAGGCACGTGACAATGAATTTTCGTTTTCCGCAATGCTAGCATTTCTGCCTAGTGTGTTCCTCCCAAAGTGTCCCCTTGCACATTTGATTGATAAACTGACCAAGATTGAGCAAAAGGTTCGGTTGGATATGTTGGGGGCAACAGGTGAAGTGAACAAATTGCTTATAAAATCAACATGCGTACGCCAGCCTAACGGGCCAGGTTTACAAATTGGGGGGGAAAAAGATTATGGTTGGCTACTGTGTACAAAAGGAAATTGGGAATTCCACTTATCACTGTGTGTGTGTGTGTTTGGAGAGATAACTAATGGGATGCAAATAACCCCAGCTTCCATGCACATTGTCTGCTGCTTGAAATGTTACCAGTCCAGATTATCGGAAATTGCATTTTAATGGCCCAGTTCCGAGTTGCATGCAATCTGCATTACATTTGTACTTAAGCCAGAATTGTTTGCATCAATTAACAATCTCTATCGAAGACTAGAGAACAAGGGAACAGTTCTCCTGATATGCAATCTCTGGTGACCCAGGAAATGTGAGTTCACAGTCCAGCCTAAACACTGGCAAGGATATGGCCTTTTGAGGACGGGAGTTCCACGCCTGTTTTAATTGCTAAGCTGCCAGTTTATTAATCATCGGGTAGTGGTTCTCATTTGCAGGCACGTTGTTCTTTTGCTAGGCCAGTAGAGATTTGCATGTTTATTATTGCCAACGTCTTCCGTAGCGCTGTGCGTAGTACAAAACAAATATTGGGGAGCATACAGTGTATACATGAGAAGTTCAGAATCTGAATCCATTTATTTCGCCAAGTACAAAGGGTGGTTGTACCTGGAATTGGTTTTGTCTCATACAGGTTCTGGAAGGATGGGGGGGGGGGGGGAGGAGACAATGTCTGAAAGTCAAGAGCCGAGGCAGCCACACTATGGTACCACCAGTCGCACTTGGCAATCATCTGTCATCCCTAGGGAGAAATATGGGGGTGAGGTAAGAGAAGGAGCAGAGGGAGGCGAAGGTTCAGCAGTGAAGGCCCAGTTCTTCATAAAAGCAACCTGCGGTGATGGCTGACGCTGCTGAGGATCCAGATTGCTGGCATCTGACGTTGCTGGCTAAGGTGTTCCAGTTCAAAAGGTGCAGTAGTGTTGATTTCTGTGGTTGTTCCCAACTCCTGGGCAGCATTCGGCAGGGCTGGTCAAGATAATCTGGCTGCCACAGAAGCTTCTGGCTACAGCAGCCCTTACTTCCAGTGGCTGGCATCACGGAGGGGCTGAACTAAAGGTGTCCCTGCTGCAGTGGAGCAGCAGCACTCGATGGATGGAGCCGGCACCCAGCAAGGCCAAAGGTGTTCCGATCAGTGCGGTGTCAACACACTGTAAAGTCATGACCTCTAGTAACAGAAGTACAAATGCATAATGTGTGGATTGAGGTCACTAAAATTGGTACACGTTCATATAACAAATTGCAGCAAAATAATAGGAGGCGGTCCCTGCCAATGTGAGCTTACAATCTATTGGGGATATTTTCCACTCATCCCATGTCAGGTTTGGAAGGATAGGTTTGAGCATGAAGGTGCGAGCGCACAGAGTTCCTGATACTCCTATTCCTTTTTACCTGAGGAGGCGCGTTAACTGCAAAACCAGTCACAGTTGGGAGTTATTTATTGTTTTGTTTTTGTATTGTGATCTTTGTGTCTTCAAGTAGTAGGTAATTCCACTGCTGCCTCCCTCCCTTTTTCAGGCTACATTCAGTGTTACGGTTCAGCATATCACAGCTTGCTGCATGCCAGTGCATCACCTATGCGACTTTCAATGTGGCGGGTGCGGTATAATGGCATGCGGCATGGTAGCGCACTGCATGCAGTGTCTGATCCCTAGCATTCCTGCTGTTACTGGGGTTGCAATGGGCACTGTGGATGTAGCTTGAGGGCCCCATTAGCGCAAAACTGTAGTGCTAAACTTTTTTGCGTGGGTGATTTCACTGGACAAATGCGTGTTCTTGGAGCGATCGTGATTATCGCTTCTATATATGCTAAATGCAATCTCTCTCGAATCGCCCCAAAAATGCTGCAAGTAACGTATTTGGCGATTTGCAGCTGATCACGAAACGCCCACGATAAGCAGCAAACGCGGCAGTGAGATCATTGCCAATAGGTTTCTGTTGCGCTAGCACTTCAAAAAGCGCTTCGGCGATTAGTGGGAATCACCCTAGTTAGACGGGCCCTAAGCCTACATGTTGTACATGTTCTGATTGGTTCCTCTATTTACTGATTTTTAATTTTTTTTTTTTTTTTTTTTTTTTTTTTTTTTTTTTTTTTTTTTTTACTGTTTGTCTACCCTTGCTGGAGGGGTGCCACCCCTTCTTTGCCTCTTAACCCGAGCGGGGTGGGGGTTTGTTCTTTTGTGGTTGCCTTGGTGGTGACCCTTGTTTTTGCCATAATGACGTACTGCACCATATTGGCTCTCAGTTGTTTGTGATTTTTGTCATACAAGTCATGTTTGTGCATGTAATGTCCTGCAGCAATCTCCATTTCACAGAAAGGAGAGAGCTGATGCTATGTTGAAAGAGCCTTTCTATGCCATTTGCTGCAGCTCTTTTAACTTGATTGGGGGGGGGGGGTAGCTACCGTATAGTCATTATTCTACATTTTGGGTGCTTGCCAAATGCCTGCAATGCCTTTGAAGGGTTTGCAGGTGGTTTCAATAGATCTCCATTGTATGACCGGCAGTAGCCACTACTAGAATGTAGCAGGGGACGGGTGTATTTTTAAAAGCGGCCCTGAACTCAGAACTTCCTCTCTGCTCTTACGCAACAGCATAATAACCTTTAAATAAAAACCTTTCCTGTACAGCTGCACTTTCTACTTCCTGCTTTCATGGAAGCAGACATATTGTTAAGCTCATTTGAAAGCACAGGATGTTATTTGCTTTGGCATTCGGCTGACACGGGAGAGATCAAATTACAACTTGTGCTTAGTCACAGATGAGCGGGAATTGCACAGGCTAAACTCTCTCTAAATACATACAGGGTGCATTTCTCTGTTTCCTAGAACTGAAACCGACTAACTTCGCTTTTCTAATAGCCCTATATTAGTGACAACTTTTGAAATCACATACGCTTAGAAAAGCACTGCTAGTGGGTCCCAGGCCTCGGGCAGGGTTCACACTTGAGAGACTCTAACACAGTTTAATTGCAAGCAGATTTGCACCTTTTGACAGCACATGTTAGTTAATGGGCTGGTTCACTTCTAGTGAGGTTCCCACATGGGTAGGGGGGAAGGGGGGGGAGAAACCTGCTGCATTGGCTGGACACTTGGAAGCTTTCGACATGGTGGTTATAAAAGCGCCCTCCTTATAAAGTTACCACCCTCAGATGTACCTGCATTCTCACCTGAGATTTATTACTTGGCAAATAATTGCTGATCAGAGATTAGATTGTTGCGTCTCCCTCAGCTTTAGGCTGCTTACACACAGGGACGTTACAGGCGCACGTTAGTACAGCCTGTAACGCTCCCCCAACGCACAGCAATATAACACAAGTGGGCTGTTCACACTGCCCACGTTGCGTTGCATGTAACGCTGCACGTTCTTCCGAAAGTGCAGCATGCTACGGCGTTACAGCGGCTTAAGATGCGTTAGACTGTTTGCACATGCTCAGTCATGTTGGGGAGGAGCGGCCAGGCACATGGCTAATTAATATTCACTGCACGTTGTGACGTGCAGTGTTTACTTCCTGGTGCGGCCGCTCTGTGCGGCGATTGGCCGGCGGGACCACGTGATGCTGCATGCGTCGAAGAGTACGCATCACGGACGCCAGAGTGAGCTGCACAATGCGGCTCACTCTGACGTCCACATCGAAGAGCACCAGGCCTTGCGTTAGGTTCACGTTATGCGACCTTAACGTAGCACCTAACGCAACGTCTTATTGTGCAAGTAGCCTTAAGCTGGCCATACACTGGCCCGATTTGCGCCCGTTTCGACAGCAGATTCGATCACTGGGATCGAATCTGCTGCCAATCGTTCGCGCTACACGCCGAATTTCGATCCATTTCGTCCGATCCCGTCGATCGTGCCGTGCGGAAAATAACCGTCGATCGCCCGCGGGTAAAGAGCGCATTGCTAGCGGCGTTCGAGTGCCCAACGACCGACGCAATAGAGCCCGCATACATTACCTGCTCCGCCGGCGCGACTCCAGTCTCCCGGTCACCGCTGCTCTGTCTGCGCTCTGGTCTCCAGGTCCGGCATGCCTCACTTCTTCTAGCCCGGCAGGAAGTTTAAACAGTAGAGCGCCCTCTACTGTTTAAACTTCCTGCCGGGCTAGAAGAAGTGAGGCATGCCGGACCTGGAGACCAGAGCGCAGACAGAGCAGCGGTGACCGGGGAGACTGGAGTCGCGCCGGCGGAGCAGGTAATGTATGCGGGCGGGGGCAGCAGCAGCAGTACCACCACAACAGATTGTGAACGGTTTCAGGCTGAAATCGGTTCACAATCTGTTTGCTGTAAAGGTAGCCATACGATCCCTCTCTGATCAGATTCGATCAGAGAGGGATCTATCTGTTGGTAGAATCTGATGGCAAATCGACCAGTGTACGGCCACCTTTAGGGTTCACACTTCTTTGTAGAACAGCAGTCATCTAAAATGGATTTATTTTGGACAGACTATTATTGTATTTTGCTTCCCCGAGTGGCTTTCTGCTCCCCTCCCTTATCCGGAGTTCTGCAGAGCTGATTTCACATGTTCCTTGCATGCCTGCTGAGATGCTGGATTATGCTTTACATGACTGAAAATAATCTGTGTGTGCCAAACTTTTGCATTGGATGCCCTGTATGTAGCAATTTGGAATCTGTTACCAAATTTTAGAGTCCATCTACTTTGTTCTCTCAAACTCCACCCAGAAAAAAATTGGCTACATGATATCTCTTGGTAAACTGTCCTTCTCTTGGTAGAGTGGCATGGACTGGCCTTCTCTTGGTCGAGAGTAGGCGGAGCATGAGTTACTTAAATCTCGACTTTCACAATGGTGGCTCTTATCGGCTGCGCATCCAACAGCTGTGTCACTCCTCATGTGACATGCCAGTTTATGCTGGTTAGTCACATTGAAGAATGACACTTGTAGCTATGGAGACAGGATGCTGGATGAGCGCTGGATGCCGAGAGTTGAGTAACCTGTTGCCGGCGCCCCTGACTGTTCAGGTCAAAGTCAGTGATACGGACTGCTACACCACATTTATTTCGCACATTTCCCCAGCAATGTGTTCTACTCATCCAATCATTGTCTGATGTCTGTGGCAAGCTTCAGAGCCTGGCAACGTATTTTTCTCTAACTAGACCATTCAAATTTTGTTTACTAAAGAGAACATTCAAATTTTTTTTCATGGTTGTCTTGACCCGCGGAATACCTTTAGATGAAGCACTCATAAGCATATAATTATTGTTCAGACTACAAGGTTATTTTTGTATTTTTATGTCTGTTATAGAACCAGTTCTGAGGCTTTAAAAAACTTCTTATAACTTTTTATTAAAGATAATAACATGCATTAACATTTGTTGCTGATACTCCCAGTGCCTTGTTTTGGAAGTACAGCGAGCCACAAACTCATACCTTTTTATAAGTGAAGGTGGCTTTCTGTTCTGATAGTCACTTTAGCCATGCTTGGCTCGATAATTGCCTTGGTATGGCAAGTGATGACTGATTACTTTCCAGTTGTAGATCATTTGGGAGCTAGTAGTGAACAAATGTGACCAGAAGTCTAATGGAATGATCGGTTTCGGTATGCTGGAGAGGACTTGCTCAAATTGGCTAGGTCAGGTGTGTGGCGTTGGATTTCCTGAGGACAGGTGGACCCCCACCCCCTTCATGGTGAAATGTGCAGCCTTGCAATGAGTTTGACCCCAAATTGTGGCCAGAGCGTTCGATTGCCTACGGGCTATATTCTTTGTGTGTGCCTAAGGTGTTTTAGTGAGGATTGATGTTACTTGTATCGCAATCAAAAATGTGATCCAATGTATCTAAACCAGTAGCTTATTTATAAAAAAAATTCCCAGGGTGAGTGCTATAACATTGCCATTTTTAGGTGGCCATAAACCAGTTAATGTGGCCTAAAGATAGTTCCCTCTCAGAACATTATCTGATCAAATCCCTCCACACAACACACACAGATTTTCAGTAGTTGTCAGCATGAAAGCCTGCCAGGTCTCCCCTCTGTGATTCATATTTGTAACAGGGCTGTGGAGTCGGTACAAAAATCTTCCGACTCCTCAGTTTATGAAACCTCCGACTTCAACTCAGACTTCGGGTACCCAAAATGGCTCAGACTCCTTATTCTAATACTTAACGCCCTGTTAAGTATTAGACTTAAGGTGACCACTAATGAGCCAACCTTTTTCATCCAATCTTACCATTTCTATGTAATATAAGGGAACTGCCTAAATTATCCATTCAATGTATTTACTCAATTTACCCTTATACTACATATATCTGGTAAGATTGGATGAAAAAGATTGGATCATTAGTGGCCACCATAAAGAGTCGGAGTCATGTGGATTTTGTACAAAATCATCCGACTCCCGACTTCTCAGTTTATGAAATCACCGACTCCGGGTACCCAAAATTACTCTGACTCCTCAGCCCTGATTTCCTACCTAAGGCAGGAAGCTCTGCTGCGTTGGCCATTGAAGTCAATGCCCCACTCCATTTGCACTTCACATGCAAATATTAAGCACCTTAGGCAGGGTTCACACTTATTGCGAATAACTGATTATTCACATGTGGTATTTTTTTTTTCCGCTGTAAAACTTGCGGTTGTATGCTAATTTGCTCACTTTTTTTTTTCTGCCAATGAAAGTCAAAGGGAATTTGCATGCGATGCAGATTTATGCTGCAAGATGTGAGTTTTTTTTTTTTTTTTTGCATACGGAAATGTGAATGCTATTTTGTGACTTTTAGCAAAAGTTCGCTTCTCCATTGACTTTCATCAGATGTGCAGTGAACATGTTTTTGCACATGTGTGTATAATATAAAATATTAATATTGGACCAATGTAATTGCTGAGGGGGCATTCAGTAATGTGTCTAACATATGATTATTGTGCTGTAATATGTATGAACAGAGGCGCCGAGTAGAGTAAAGCAGCAATGTTCTAAAAAAATGATAGAGGGAAGTCGAGGTGGACTTACCTCCCTCTGGTAGTGGACATATACTCAAATGCAGAGTAAAAAATATACAATTTATTCACAGCTCCATAAAATCGCAAACGCGTTTCGCGGTCAACAGTCCCGCTTCATCAGGCAGTACAGGAGCGTATAAAACTGGTGCAGGTCCATAAAGCGTGTGAGCGCCTCTGTGACAGAGGCGCTCACACGCTTTATGGACCTGAACCAGTTTTATATGCTGCGGGACTGTTGACCGCGAAACGCATTGCGATTTTATGGAGCTGTGAATAAATTGTATATTTTTTACTCTGCATTTGAGTATATGTCCACTACCAGAGGGAGGCAAGTCCACCTCGACTTCCCTCTTTATCATTTTTTAGAACGTTGTTTTACTCTGCTTGGCGCCTCTGTTCATACATATTACAGCACGATTAAGTCCACCCCTGGTGGAGGGGTTCTTTCCCCATTTTCCGATCTACAGAGAGCGACTTTTATACCTGAGTGGGGTCAGGTACTAATACTCCCCACCTGCCTGTCATGTGGTGATGGTAACCCACCTTTGTGAGTATAATAACCTTTGACATTACATTATATATTGAGCTTACCAGACAATATTGCACTATTGGGCTCTTGGTGTCCTCTGTTTTGTTTTTACAAACATGATTATTGCACAGCATAGTTGTGAGGAGATTGCTCAGTGTTGTCATGAAATGTAAGTGATGTCACACAGTCTTGACCATATGTGCACAAATTGCCTGATACAGTTACTATCCTCCCACCTTGCATCTGCTGTCCCCCCTGAGCTTCATGTGTTGCGCTAGACCGCTCCTTCATCTTTGTGCAGTCAAGCTTGTGTTCGCAAAGAGGAAAGGGGCAGGCCACATAAAACAATGTAAGGTCTGTAAATAATCCCAAAAATGCATTTGATGTGAGGAAACTCCCTATGTGGGGGCCTATCCTGCTTCCCTGCTGCATACACTTTGCTCTGGTACTCACAGCAGGATCCCTGGTGTGTTCCTGAAGGAAAAACAGAGCTCAGGAGGCAGGTGCATTCAATCCTCGGCCACAGCACTTGTTCCTGTGTGGTACTGGTGACAGAGCAATTGTTTAAAGAAAGTCATGAGATGGATCAATCAAATGACCATATTTATATATAACTTATTTTCTAGAGGCTTTTTATGCTGCCCTGCCTACATTCCTGCTTTGTGAAGGAGGCACAAGGTTAGGGATTGTTGGGTGACTCCAGAACAAGAAGCAGCATCGCAATTCAGGGGACTTTAGGGCAGTGGATTACAAATTCTAACGTGTGTTTTTATTTATTTTTGTTTTGTTTTGTTCCCCCCCCCCCCCCTCTCCCCCCCCCCATATGTTTCTGTATGGATGGCCAGTGCTCCTAATGTATGTAATAACCCCACACCATAACAGCAGAAAAAGTTTTTTGAATTCAGGATTAGCATCTTTATGACTTAATACACTCAGGCCAGTTGCTGTTGAAATTTGTGGTGTTTTTTTTTTTTTTTTGTTTGTTTGTGATAATACCGCTTTAACACCGAACAGGTTGCCGTGTGGGCGATCCTGCTCTGGTTATGATCTGTGATACAAACTTCCTTGTAGTTACTTGCTTTAAAAGATAAGCAAATGCATAATAAACATTCCTTTGTTAGGGCCAGCTCACACTTGCTTAGAAAACGAACCTGTTGGGGATGTTTTTTTTTTTAAGCTCTGCTTAAACGCAGAAAGTGGATCATAAGTTAAAAAAAAAAAATCCACTTGCTGTGGAAGGCTAGATGGAACGCAAAGTGCCAACTTGGCATGTTAGACCGGACGGGAAAATTGTATCCAATGAAAGCCTATGAGAACAGACACTGTCCTTTGACATGGGAGACCAGGGTTCAAATCCTGGCTAGGTCAAGTACCTATTCAGTAAGGAGTTCAAGGCAAGACTCCCTAACACTGCAGGGTGGCCTCCTGAGCGCGTCCCAGTGGCTGTTCGGATTATTATGATTCTCACTAGGCTAGTTGCTGCTCATCGCCAGCACTTGCTCCCTGATGCACAGCCCGGTGGTCAGTATTAGCAAAGGGATCTCCACTGGGCTGCGAAAGATCAATGGGAATCCTCATCAACAGAGAGAATTTTCATTGGCTCATGATGGACCAATGAAAATTCTCCCTGTTGCTATAAATGTCCTGATGGAGCCTATGGAGAGTCCGTGCTTCTGCTGGCCTCTGGGCTGAATAGATGAACCGAATGGCGGCGGGACAGGTGAGCGACGATGCATACGGCTGATGTGATGGACGTAGGAACAGATGCAGAATGGAAGGTAAATTGTTGCAAGCGGATGCAAAACGGACAGGATGCGCTTAAAGTTTCCGTTCTGCATCTGCTCTAGTTGTGAACCGGCCCTTATAGATGATACAAATTCTGTAATCTAGTGTCTACTAGAGTTGGGCGAACAGTTCGGCTGTGTTAGCCGAACTGTTCGGCTGCCCAACCTGTCATTTTGCTGTGGCTCTTAGTACTTCCGGGTCGCAATGACCCGGAGTAGTACGTCTGCGCTGGCCCGGCGGAGCGCGTCCTAGATCGCGCTCCCGTTGCCGGGCACTCTCTGCGCATGTGTGTGACGTCACTCATTCCTGCTTTCATGGAAGCACACAGGGTTAACATCCTTTGTTTACAAATTAGCTGCTCTGCCGAGGCAGCCAGCTGACACACAGTGGTGATTAGTCACAGATGGGGGGGGGGAGGGGGGGGGGGGAATTAGACATGCTAAACCAGGGGTCCCCAAACATTTTGGGTCGAGGGCCGGGTCAACATACTTCAGACTGCTGGGGGGCCGGAGTATACATAAAATGACATAGAAGTCTTTTGCGGGCCAGACAGTGAAGCATACCCAGGTGAAAACCTGCAGTCTAATTGGACAACAGTGTCACCTGATGTGGAATTTTATAGGAAACCAGTGAATTACTGCTTTCTGGCTTCATTCTTTATGTGGACTACCAATATTTAAAGATGTAGCTTTTTATGTGTGGGGGGCCACATTCGGCCCGCGGGCCTTAGTTTGAGGACCAGTGTGCTAAACTCTCTAAATACCTACAGGGTGCATTTCTTTGTATTTTCCTTCTGTCCTGTGCAAGAGTTCAGGTCCACTTTAAGCTAGGAGGAGACAGGTACATAAAAATAGGACAGTTAATTCCAATGATTATTTTTGACACGAGGCTTGATGTCAACAGGAAATGTATTTGATCCGAGAACAATATTTTTAAAGGGTGTCTAGATCTAAATGTTATCTCTTTTAATCCCTTTGCGGCAGCAGAGTGTAATTAGGAGGCGGGTAGAATTTTGACATCACAGGTAGCAGATGACGGGCTGTATTTTGTCCATTATCATAGTGCTGTGTTTATAAAACAGTTATTACAGTAGATAACTAGTTTGTCCAGGAAGGCCTGTCTGTAATGTATACCTCAGCCAGCTTCCTTTGTATAGTCAGTCCATTGTCTGCTGCAGCCTGCACTGCACACAGCAGAGCACAGGCCCTCATTACCGCATAATACTCCTTTGTCTAAAGCTGTTGCAGCTGGGGAATGTATTTAGTTCTGTGGTTGGAGAACTGTTATTTGTGTGTCTATAAAATTATTTATATTAAAAAATAAGATTAGCTGTTTAGAATGTAATGTGTTTTCTTTCCCATTAGGCTCTTTCACTGACCGCAGCCATCAGACATGTCTGGGAGACCATTCGAAAGTCCTCCTCCGTATCGACCAGATGAGTAGTATGTATCTAACTTTCTTCATGATTAAATAAACCTTTGATAAGTAGTGTAAACTGGGATCGGCCTGTCGCGCTAGAAAGAAGTGATCACAGGTGTGTTCTAGTTAAGATCTTGTATGGTAGGCAGGCAAACTGGATTAAAGAAGAAAGCCATCAGCTGAAGATTCCTTGTTGTGGGATGTTTGTAATTTGTAAATACATTTTTAGAGCCACTCTGCTGTGAGTCAAGATTGGCTTTTGATAATCACCCGTTACTCAGTGCAGGTGCTAGCCCTAAAGGCTGTGTACAGACTAACAAACCTGGGGAATAATTCCACGGTCACTGAGGCTTAGTTCCCACTTGTGCTGGACCACGTGTGGCCAGGAGCGGACTGTGTGGTGTCCACTGTGATGGTCCAGTTAGAGCCAGGGCAGATACGTTACCACCATAGGCTATATGGGAAATTCATCTGCTCTTCCAATATTAACGCGGAAGGCACAGAAGTGTGGCTCACTTACCGCAATGGATCCAATAAATCTGTTGCAGGCTTGACAAGTGAGAACGGCTCCTATATGCAAATTATGAACTGTTCACTGTTAGTTTTGCAATGAGCAGAGAACAGATAAAGAAAAAAAAAAAAGTCTGTCCTCAGCTCTAGTGGGAACTCAGCCTTATGGATTCTGGGAGAACATGGACCCTCACAGATGAGTAAAACACACTTATACTGATTATGAAAGAACATGGAGCATTCTGTTTAGTGGTTTTCTATTCAAAATTCCAGTTTTTCTGTTTTATTGGACAGTCTGTCCACTTGCTGCACTGTCCATGTAAGGAGGCTTTTACACTGCAAGTATTGCTGGTGGGATTTATCAAAGAAACGTCATTTTAATTGCTTGCCTAAATGCTTAGTCAAAATTCTCCAGCAGGACTGCAAGTCACAGCTCCATGAGTCAGCAGAGCCTTTATTTATTTCATTGCAAGCTGTGCTTCCCACTAGAACATTAACTGAAGCCAGCTGGAGAGAACTGGTTGGGGCCAAATTTCTGCAAAGGCCTTGTTGAGGTAGCTGCTGCCCAAGGGGGAAGGTTGTACATGAAAGGGGGGCTTCTGCTCAGGGAAGACCAGCTTGAAAAAGGAGAGGCTGCACATGGAAGGTGAGCGCTTCCCCTAAAGGGGGTATGCACATGGAATAGAGACAGAGATGGATTTGTACTCTTTACTGCCCAAGGCCACTCTCAGCTGCCACCCCTTCAGTATAGGTAGCCAATTGACCCCTCCCTCTAGAAAAGGCAGCCAGAAGACTCTTCCTCCCCCTCCAGCCTGATGATCCCTCCCACTCTCCAGTATAGGTAGCCTGATGACCCCCCCCAAGCCCCCAGTATAGCTTGCTGCCCTTGATCCAGTGGTGGCCTTGGCTTAAATCTGGCCCTGGATAGAGGCTGCTGTACCTGGAGGATGCACTTGGAGGGTTGGGATCTACATTGATTGGAAAAGGCTGATACACTTGGGGCTGAAAAAGGAAAAAGGAGGGGCTGCTTTCTCCCATTGAAGGCGGTAGCTAAACACAGAAAAAATACGCACAAGAATGTTGGCCCAAGAGAACAAAAGATGCATCTGTCCCTGGACACATGGAAGTTTTTACTTGTCATTATATAGGAGTCGACCTTAAAGGGACACTGTAGGGGGATCAGGGGAAAATGAGTTGAAGTTACCCGGGGCTTCTAATGGTCCCCCGCAGACATCCTGTGTTGGCGCAGCCACTCACCGATGCTTGGGCCCCGCCTCCAGTTCACTTCTGGAATTTCTGACTTTAAAGTCTGAAAACCACTGCGCCTGCGTTGCCATGTCCTCGCTTCCCCTGATGTCACCAGGAGCGCACGGCACAGGCACAGACCATACTGGGCCGGCGCAGTACGCTCCTGGTGCCATCAGCGGGAGTGAGGACACGGCATCGCAGGCGCAGTGGTTTTCAGACTTTAAAGTCTGAAATTCCAGAAGTGAACCAGACGTGGGGCCGGAGCATTGGGGAGTGGCTGCGTGGGCACAGGATGTCTGCGGGGGACCGTTAGAAGCCCCGGGTAACTTCAACTCATTTTCCCCTGACCCCCCCCCCCCCCCCCTACAGTGTCCCCTTTAAGCATACGTAAACCTCCAAACTTTGGACCCTTAAAATAGGTTAAAAAGAATGTTCCCGTGGGGGGTGGGGGATTACTATTACCATGTCCATAAGATTGTTTTGTTTTTAATTTCCATCCAAAATATTGATCTATCAACTTTTCCTTCTACAAGGACTGCCTCAATCTGGCAATGTCCCTGCCAAAGCACTGTTCTTTGCCTCTCAATGTCCTCCTCCCACAATTGCTGTACATGGCCTGGTTTTGTCCTCCTCTAACAAGCACTGGCCATGTCCTGGCTGTGTCATGCTCTCACAAGACCTATCCTGGGACTGGCTGTGTCACGCTCACACAAGCTCCGTCCTCAGCTTAGCAATGTCCCGTTTTCACAAGCACCACCCTGGGCCTGGCTGTGTCCCCCTTCTCACAAGCACCACCCTGGGCCTGGCTGTGTCCCCCTTCTCACAAGCACCACCCTGGGCCTGGCTGTGTCCCCCTTCTCACAAGCACCTCCCTCGGCCTGGCTGTCCCCCCCCCCCCCCTTCTCACAAGCACCGCCCTCGGCCTGGCTGTGTCCCCCTTCTCACAAGCACCGCCCTCGGCCTGGCTGTGTCCCCCTTCTCACAAGGGCTGTGCTGGCTCAACTGACAAGACATTCTGAAGAAAGGTGGAGTTATACTCTACATATGCTTCCTAGAAACCCTATTCTATTTGCTTGTGTTTCCTTTAAAGGAGACCTGTCAAATTGTTCTGCACAATTATACATCCCATTGGGAGATTAGTGCAGCTCCGCATTAGTGCGATACTACTATTGTCTGACACCACTGGGATTTAGGTTAACAACTTCTTGTTTTGTCAAAACCCAACAGTTTTCTCACCTTTCCCTCTTCATCTAAAACTATATTATTATTTTTTAAGGGATTTTGAAACCATCCCGTTCTTAGATTTGTTTTGGTTATTATTTTGCTGGTCTTGCCCTGTAAAATATTTTTAGTCAGAAAAGGCAACTATTTTGATATCATACGGTCAGCTGAGTCCTGTTTCCAGTTTTTTCAGTCCAACATAATGCGCAAATAACCATGACAAGTTGTTTACATGACAAGTACGTATACATAGTTACATAGTTATTTTGGTTGAAAAAAGACATACGTCCATCGAGTTCAACCAGTACAAAGTACAATTCCAGCCCGTCCCCCACATACCCCTGTTGAGCCAGAGGAAGGCGAAAAAACCCCACAAGGCATGGTCCAATTAGCCCCAAAAGGGAAAAATTCCTTCCTGACTCCAGATGGCAATCAGATAAAATCCCTGGATCAACATCATTAGGCATAACCTAGTAATTGTAGCCATGGATGTCTTTCAACGCAAGGAAAGCATCTAAGCCCCCTTTAAATGCAGGTATAGAGTTTGCCATAACGACTTCCTGTGGCAATGCATTCCACATCTTAATCACTCTTACTGTAAAGAACCCTTTCCTAAATAAATGGCTAAAACGTTTTTCCTCCATATGCCACCCAACTTGCTTAAATGCTGCACCGCATTCAAAAACAACAAAATTGTTCAATCAACCTGTAGACACGCGGCTAGCCTGCAAGATGGTTGGGCCGGTTGATCCACTAGATGGATTTGACAATCCACCTGTTATCAGTTGGTCGTCTTGTTGTTTGCCAGCTGTGCACACGCCCAACTGTCTTCCAACAAACCAAGTTTAGATGACAGTTGGGCAGATTGTTTGGACGTGTGTATGAGCCTTTTGGACTGGTTGAAAGTAGGTTAAGGCCTTTGCCATAAGCAGTTTTCAGGCGTTCCTCAAAAGCGATTCATCTGCAGTTCTGAGGTATGTCGTGTGGCATCTCAGTTGGTTCTGCTTCTGTAAACTTGAATAGCAAGTCCTCTAATGTTGTTTTTGAATGCTTTCTAAGTATGTGAGAACCATTTTTAAGGCGTTTTCTTCCTCCCGTTTCACTTTTTTTCCACTTTAATTTCACTTTTTTTCCACTTTAATAAAAACCTACAGTGTTTTTTTTTTTTTTGTTTTTTTTAGCCATTTGACAAATTCCTGCAAAAGCTCTTCAAACATCTGTCACTGCCTTGAACAAATGAGTGCAGAATAAAGATTCATACACACCTCCAATTTAGATTGGCCAACTTTACTACTTCCATGTAGCATGAGAGCTTATTCATCTGGCTGCTATATTTATTACCTTTTAACCACTTAACGACCAGCTAACGCCCATAGGCGTCAGCAGGTCTTAAGTGGGTTACCATGGATCGATCGATCGGGCGGCCTTTCCATGTCAGTTCACGGAGGGTGTCGCCGTGAACAGCCGGAGAGCCGCTGATCGCGGCTCGCCGGCAAAATGTAAACACGCGGGGAAGAAATCCCCGCTGTTTACATCATACGGCCGTAAGGCAGATTGGCGATCCCCGGCCTGTGATTGGCCGGGGATCGCCGGCATCTGATAGGCGGAAGCCTATCCTTCAATGCGCAGGACGGAAGTCCGTCCTACGCATTACGTAGGGAGAGGGAGGTAAGCAGCGTGAGGGCGGAAATGACTGCGGAGGGGGGCTTTGAGGAGCCCCCCCCCGCAATACGCAGATGGCCGGCGGCGATCAGACTCCCCGGCGAAGATCAGACTCTCGGCAGGACATCCCCCTAGTGGGGAAAAAAGGGGGGCAGTCTGATCGCCCTGCCTATTACCTGATCTGTGCTGCAGGCTAAAAAGCCCACGCAGCACAGATCTGCCAAAACTCGGCTGGTCCTTAAGTGGTTAAACCATAGCCGCTGCCTGGCAGTCCTGCTGGTCCCATTGTCTGTGGTAGTATCTGGATCACACACATGAAACAAGCATGTAGCTTGCAATTGAAGTCCGATGTTTAAGTTGCGTACACATGCTAGAATAAACTTGTCCGGGACAGCCAATAAAGGCTAGTGAAAAATCTTATGGACATCAGACCAAACCCCCCCCCCTCATCAACCTGCAGGAAGTCAGTTTGTCGTGCACTGTGCTGTTCGTCATTCCTCCTTCCCCCCCCCCCCCCCCCAACCTCCCTCCCCCTCCATAATCTGACACCTGCATCTATACAGATTTGGCCCCAACTGTTGCCTGAGGGATCAAGTCCCCGATCCCTGCCAGGCAATAGTCCTTGTACCTGTGTATGAGGCTTTTAGAATTCGGATCAGGATCCTTCTGATCCTCTCCTCTTTGTATTGCCAGGAAGGGGGGAAGGTTGATCTGTTGTAACTGTGTTGTAAAATGTATAAAGGTCACCTGACTTGCTGCCAGACTGAAGTACAGCAGCCTGTATCTTGCCCTGTGCTGCTGTCATTCCTCAGTGCTTACACCATAGTGACCTCCCCGCACAGGTTTCCATTTACAGGCTATTGTTTGCTGTGCTGCTGGTTTTTCCTGGAGGTTGGAAAACACAATCCCTTTATTATTCATAAATCTATTGTTTATTTATAATCCCTTTTCGTTTAAAAGAGCCCTGAAGGAAATACGTTGTGAAAAAAAACATACCAGTTGTGCAAATAAAATAGTTTATGAACCTGTTTGGAGGTAAAGTACACTTGTCACTCTATTGAGCAAGTTAAGAAAAGCTTGTAGTTGATGCAGTCTGACAAATTGCACCATGTTGCATGACAATTTGCTCTGTCCTGCTTCTTGAGAATGTGACTTCAAGCACTAGTGGTGGCTCATGTGGACATGCATTTCCAGGCCCAGTCTATTATCTTGCAAGACCAGCTTAGTGTACACTTTTTTTTTTTGTGTGTTATGATTGGCCAATCACTGACCAATTTTACCACCTCCATGTAGTATAAGGGCGAACAGATATATTGAATATGATCAGTAGATTGTGCGGGTAAACCCTCATACTACATGCAGGTGGTAAAACTGGTCAGTGATTGGCAGATCATAATGAAAAATGTGTACCAGGCTTTAGAGTGCATACACACATCCAATTTTGATTGGCCAGTCACAGGCCAATATTACCACCCGCATGTAGTATGAGGGCTAACAGATGGATTGTGGAAGTGTACTCTCCTACTACATGGAAGTAGTAAAATTGTCCAATTATTGGTTAATCAAAAGCTCCTTAACAAAAAATCTTCTCCAGATATTCATTGCAAGTGTTTTAACAAACTTTATTCTGCAGATCTCTCGCTGTGCTCAGATTGTGACCATGCAGGGCGCCTGGGATAACTTCTTGTCAGGGACTGATGACTGGGTTATGCCTGGTACACACCATGCAATTTCTCGCCAGAGACATGATCCAATAGATAATTTTCCAACAGGTCTGATCTGATTTCCGATCTTTTCTGATTAAATTTTCGATCACCTTTATACAAAAATAGGTAAAAAAAAAAACGATCGGAAATCAGATCTGAGCTATTGGACCATCTATCTGGCAAGAAATTGCATGGTGTGTAGCAGGCATTAGGGTATCTCAGCAAATCACACGGAGATGCATGTGATTTGTTTGATCAGCTGATAGATTTGTAAAGCTCTGATTTGCTGTGATCATATCCTGCTTTAGCACATGATCATGATTAACAAATCAGAGACTTGCATATCCATCACCTGACCAAACTGATCACATGCTTCTCCATGAGTTCTCCTAGACATGACCGTCACTACTGGACAGGATCTTTGAATCGGTCCTTTTCCAGGGAGGGCTTTTAGAAAAAAATACTGTAAATAAAGGAAACTTTGCAATAGTTGCTCTGCTTTGCTCTGTATCAGAATTGTGATAATAAAGAAAATATTTTGTTTGACGAAAATAAAATGGAAACTTAAATTTTTGTTTTCATTTATTTATTTATTTATTTTATTGCAGTCGACCGTCTAACTATGCTCCGAGCCGAGATATGTATGGAGGAGAGATGCGCTCCCAGCCAGCATACTCCTACTACCCAGACGATGAGGTCCCCCACATTCAGCACTTCTACAAGTGGAGTTCACCTCCCGGCATCATCAGGATTATGGCCATCCTGATTGTTGTCATGTGTGTTGGCATCTTTGCTTGCGTGGCTTCCACCTTGCCCTGGGACTTGGATATTACAGGACAGTCCATGGGCTATGGCTTTGGAGGATCTTCTGGCTATGGTAGTAGTGCCGGTGGCTATAGTGGCTATGGATTTGGTGGTTCTCAGATGGGCTTGGGCTTTGCTTATGGAGGAAATTATACTGACCCCAGAGCTGCCAAAGGATTCATCCTTGCCATGGCTGCCTTCTGCTTCATCCTTGCCATGGTGCTGTTTGTAATGACTGTAACAAGAACCCATACGTCCACCACCCGCCGCTTCTACCTCATAATCATTATTGTCAGTGCAATTATGGGAGGCTTGGTCTTCATTGCAACCATCGTGTATACCATAGGAGTGAATCCTGTAGCACAGGCATCCGGATCTGCTTTCTACACCCAGATTGTGTCCATATGCAACCAGTTCTATTCTCCAGTTACCACCGGGGTGTTTGTAAATCAGTATCTCTACCATTACTGTGTAGTGGAGCCACAAGAGGTAAGCAGTGATTATATCCATGTAGGAATGATGAACCACTGCGCTCAACTGTAGGTATAGCTATAAATATACCATCTCGCAAATGCAATGTCCCAATGGACACTGATGCTTCTAGTGAGATTTTTTTTTTTTTTTTTTAAATTAAGACGGTGTATATGGACACTGCATTTACTATTGTGGGTGGGGCTGCCGATACTGGTTGATTCAGTGGTATGACTTGGAGGCCTGTACGGGTCTAATTTTTCAGACCTGCAGGCCTCCAAACCAGCAACCCAACCCGCGACCTACTTTTTCCATTTTATTATAAAATATACATTGGTAGTCTCACTAGAAGGCTGTAAAGTTAAGGCTCGTACACGTCTGACTGAAGCCAACGACTGGTCCGTCGGCACCTCCCGCTGGGCGGGTTTTCAGCAGACAGTACAGTATGTGTTAAGTCTGTCGGCGGACTGATAAGGCTGTTCTGAACGATTTTTTTTTTTTTGTTACTTTTGACTAAATTCTCATGCTTGCTTGCTTTCACTACCTGCACCCCGATCCGACTCACAGGCTGCTACCTGCAACCCGACCCGCAATCCAATTATCAAAACTGGTACCCGACCCGCAATTTGGGTAAGCCGCGGATACCTGCCCCAATGCAGGTCTCTAGTATGGTTTTGTACCAACCACCTCCAAGGCCAATTGGTTTTTGTATAAAGGGGGCAGAGCTTAAAGGGAACCTAAACTGAGAAGGATATGGATTTTTCCTTTTAAAATAATACCAGTTTCCTGCTGATCATGTCTCTAATACTTTTAACCACAGCCCCTCAACAAGCATGCAGATCAGGTGCGCTGACTGAAGTCAGACTGGAGTAGCTGCATGCTTGTTTCAGGTGTGTGATTCAGCCACTACTGCGCCCAGAGATCAGCTGGACTGCCAGGCAACTGGTATTGTTTAAATGAAAACATCCGTATCCCTGTCAGTTAAGGTTCCCTTTAACTATCCAGACCTAACTTGTTGGCTGTTCATGATTAGGGATGGACAGTGAGATGCAAATCATTTTGAATGGATGCAGGATTATGCAAATGTTATGTGCAAATGTATGCAGCTTGAAAATGGGCCAATCAAATTTTACCTCCGCAGGATTTGATTGGTCGATTTTTCAAGCTGCATATATTTGCATACAAAATTTGCATAATGCTGCATCAACTGAAAATTTGCATCTCATTGACCATCCCTATTCATGATCACACTGCAAACAGCAGGTCATGCTGGGATTAGGGATGGTCAATGAGTTGCAAATACTTCTGAAATTATGCACATTTTTATGCAAATATATGCAGCTGAAAAAAAGCTCAATCAATTTAAACCTGGTTTTAAATTGATTGGTCCATCTTCAAAACTGCATACATTTGCGCACAAATGTGCATACATTTGCATCAACTTGGATGAATTTTGCATATCTGGTAGAACTTGATGGACGGTTTGTCTGTTTTACTACAGTATGCAAAGAGAGGATTGTATCCTATTAGCTATGGTAGTGTAGTGGAAAAGGTTTCTGACCAGGATGTTTTTAGGCAACCTTCTCACACTTCTCACTTGCGAAAAAGCTGTGCATGTTTGTAGACAAAAAATGCATGCATTTCTGGTCGCATTACAAAATATTTTAATGCAAAAATGTGCATGGTGCCATAAAAATATATATTATTATATAATTGTAATGCACAGAAATGCATTGGATGTGAATGGGCATGATCATGAACACAGCTGGCAGTTCTAATGCATTTCTGCAGTACAAAAAAAGAAAGAAAAATAGTAGTATGAATGGGGCCTAAGGCTTGCATATGTGGTGGACTGACCCCTTAACCTGCTGGGCGGTCTGGACGAGCTCAGCTCGTCCAGTACCGCCGGAGCCTGCCGCTCAGGCCCTGCTGGGCCGATTTGGCTCAAGTAAAAAGCAGCACACGCAGCCGGCACTTTGCCAGCCGCGTGTGCTGCCTGATCGCTGCCGCTCTGCGGCGATCCGCCGCGAGCAGCAGCGAAAGAGGGTCCCCCCGGCCGCCTGAGCCCAGCGTAGCCGGAACAAAAAGTTCCGGCCAGCGCTAAGGGCTGGATCGGAGGCGGCTGACGTCCATGACGTCACTCCGCTCGTCGAGGGAAGCAAAACAAGGAAGGCCGCTCATTGCGGCCTTCCTTGTTTATTCTGGGCGCCGGAGGCGATCGGAAGAACGCCTCCGGAGCGCCCTCTAGTGGGGTTTCATGCAGCCAACTTTCAGTTGGCTGCATGAAATAGTTTTTTTTTTTTTTTATTAAAAAAAAAACCCTCCCGCAGCCTCCCTGGCGATCTTAATAGAACGCCAGGCAGGTTGGAGCCGTGTTAACCTGCCATTTTACTTTTCAGTCACAATTGCATTTGGCTTGGGTTTCTTAAACAACATCTTGCCCATTAGTGTTGCAACCCAATGCATTAAATTAATGTTGTGAACCCAAAAACAAAGCAAAACTAAAAACTGATATTTTACAACAGCGAATAAAGGTGTTTATACAAATAATAAAAAAAAATTCTGTCACTGCCTAGGGATGGCGTGTGCTTGAAGTTTTGACTTGTACTAAACTTTTTTCATTGTACTGAATTTCTTTCTGCCAAGCAGATGACCTCAAGCTGTTCTTAAAGGGATACTGTAGGGGGGTCGGGGGAAAATGAGCTGAACTTACCCGGGGCTTCTAATGGTCCCCCGCAGACATCCTGTGTTGGCGCAGCCACTCACCGATGCTCCGGCCCCGCCTCCAGTTCACTTCTGGAATTTCTGACTTTAAAGTCAGAAAACCACTGCACCTGCACGCCCGTGTCCTCGCTCCCGCTGATGTCACCAGGAGTGCACTGCGCAGACACAGACCATACTGGGCCTGCGCTGTGCGCTCTTGATGACATCAGCGGGATCGAGGACACGGCAATGCAGGCGCAGTGGTTTTCTGACTTTAAAGTCTGAAATTCCAGAAGTGAACCGGAGGCGGGGCCGGAGCATCGGTGAGTGACTGCGCCAACACAGGATGTCTGCGGGGGACCGTTAGAAGCTCCGGGTAAGTTCAACTAATTTTCCCCTGCCCCCCTACAGTATCCCTTTAAAGTGAACCTCCGGACTAAAAATCTACTCGGCAGCACTGAAAAGGCTTGGTGTTTAAGATTCACAGCATCAGAACTTTGTTTTTCTTACCAAAGCCTAATTTTTAGCTGCATTTTTAGCTAAACTCCACCCACCAAAGAGACCTGCCCGGGCGGGTTTTCCCTCATGCTGTGCAAAGCATGATGGGATTACCTATGTTGTTGTTCATGTTGCCTAGCAACTGGGAGGGGTGATCAACACACAGGACAGTTGGAACTGTGTCTCATGCTCCCTGTTACCTCCTTTCAACCAAAAAGATGGCTGCCCTTATGAAATTAAATTATCATTGAGCACTGAGCTAAATCACCTGTTTCCCTCTTTAATAATCCTAGCCATGGCAGTGTGATATGTGACAGACCACACATTTTGTCTCAGGACATTTGCCCCCTCATCCAGTTACGTTCCCAGTTTGGCCTGTTCCTGCCCTAGTTGGAGGAGAGTGCCTGGAGGCTGATGAGCGCCTTCTCCTGCCCCTTGCTGGCTTTGTTTGCTTTTACAATCTCCGTGCCTGGGTGAAAGCTCATCCGTATTGATCAACCAGTTCTTCCAGTCTGCTGAGTATCTGAAATGGCCTGTTTAAGCCAGTCTCGCGCGCTGTACCCTTTTTTTTTTTTTATATAAAGATTTAGTTGATGATGGTCATCAAATTATCTTTAGACTTGAAGTGTTAAAGCTGTATTACGCTGACTTACCTTTTGCTCTCTGTTTCCTTGGTGGCATTTTCAGCTCTCCATGTGCTCTGCTTCATCAGCTGTGTAGTATCACTCTCAGCTGTTGCCTTACAGCCTATGGAATACTCAAGCAGCCCAGGGTGACTCAGATTTCCTTTTAAGCAATACCAGTTTCCGGGCAGTCCTGCTGATCTTCTGTTTCTTAGGGCCTGTTTCCGCTGGTCACATTGCAGTGCGATCCTTGCACCGCATACACCCGCAGGCACTTCCGGTTGTGCTGCGATACGGTGCGGCTCAATACGACCCCTATGGGACCTGGATGCAAACTGCAGCATGCTATCCATAAATTTAGCTGCACTGCATCGTATAGGGACCAGAAATTTGCGTCATTTGAAACAGTTCCCTTGAATAACACTGACTGCAGTTTAGAGGAAACGGGCCCTTCTACTTCTAACCATAGACCCTGAACAATCATATGCAGATCAGGTGTTTCTGACATTTTTGGCAGACCAGACAAGATTAGCTGCATGCTTGTTTCAGGTGTGTGATTCGGGCACTACTTCAGCTAAATAGACCAGCAGGGCTGCCAGGCAACTGGTATTTCTTAAAAAGAAACAAATATGGCAGCCGCCATATCCCTCTCGTTACAGTTGTCCTTTAACATCTGCCAAATGGTTTTATTTGCTTTACTCTATCAGAATTGATATTTTTTTTCCTACTTTAACATAATAATGAGAAGATAAAAGCATTCTGTAGTACTGTACATGGCTATTTAAAAATTGAATTCCTTGAATATGCAAAAGGGGAGAGTAAGTTAGTGAAAAAGTTGCAGGAAACCTAAAGGGGCCTATACACTGGTCTACTTCAACAATCAATTCTATGGAATCGATCAGAAATCAATTCTATCCGATCCATCAATTTGCGGCCAATTTCGATCGATTTGATCTGACAGGATGGAAAATCTAGGTCGATCTGCTGCTGGCACCAGATCAATGGCCCATAGAGTTGCACTGGATCTAATGGTGCATTAATGCATTTAGATAGATTTTCAATAGATTTCATTCTGAAATCTATAGGAAATCTGTTCCTAGTGTGTGGCACACATCAGATTCGACTTGAGGCATCTGACAAATATATCAGATGGTCGAATCTGCTGCAAATCTACAGTATACGTGTATAACCACCTTAAGGAAGGGTCTTATGATACAAACTTAAGATGGCCATACACTTATAGATTTTCTGCAACTTGATTTGATAAAATCGATTTCTGATCGATTCCATAGAATCGATCGATGGCTGAAATTGACCAGTGTATGGGCCCCTTAACAAACTAGAATTTTAGTTGTGTGACTACTGTACCTGCAAAACTGGTTTCTGCTACCCCCTTCCCATTATTCCTAGACTTTGCATTTAGTTGGGAAAAAAATCAAAAGTCGTGGGGGCCCCTTCCCCCAGTGTGTGGTACATGAGGCACGATAGACCAGAGCTGTGGCGGGACCTTTAGGAAGCCAGCCGTCTTACTCCTCACTTCAAACTACAGACTCTCAGGTTGCTGTAGTAGTGGAAGAGGTGTAACTCTGGGTGACTATTCTGCTTACTAAATTCAGGTACAAGGATTACAGCGGATCAGTTTATTTATTTATTTTTTTTTCTATTTATTTATTTTTTCATTAGGCCTAAAATAAAATGAGTGTACCAGCATGGATTCTTACCATATTCAGCTCCCTCTCACCTCTTTCCTCTCCCCCCAGGGATGCTTGCCATATTCAGCTCCTCTTCCCATTCTCCCCCCCCCCCCCCCCCCCCACGGATGCCTACCATCCTCAGCCCCCCTCCACCCCATGGATGTTTACCATGCTCTGCCCACTCTACTTACAATAGCATGGAGGCTGAACACCAGCTTTGATTCACCCCCATCCTGAAAGGCCTTGTGGTTGACACAGTAGAGGATAGTTCAGCAGCACTGGTCATATAAACATTGCAGAGAGATGATGATAGTATGTGATAAACATTGCAGAGAGATGATGATAGTATGTGATATCTTTTGTCTATTTACTATTTGGGTGGGGCACAAAACATTTTTTTTTTTTTTCTGTAGAGGAACTTGAACTTTTTGTGACGCACTATAGATGCATCCTGTAAGATTGTTCTGCTTATTGTTTGAACCCAGTCATCCTGCCTGCACGTGTCCTCATTTGTTATCTATGTAGAGCAGTAAGTCGTGTCCTAGAAAGTAATAAAGTAACGTTCCTCTTCCTAGGCTATTGCCATCGTCCTGGGCTTCCTCATCGTGGTGGCGTTTGCCATCATCATATTCTTTGCAGTGAAAACCAGGAGGAAGATACATGAATACGGGAAGATGAACATCCTCTGGAAGAAGGAGAAGATGGCAGAAGAGGGAGATCCTCAGGTGGAAGAATGGGTGAGTCACCACTATGAGGAGATTCTAGTATTTGCCAAATCCTATAGTCACCTAATAGTGCTAATCTGTATCACTGTTAGTAGTAGATAGGGCTGGACCAGGGCCAAAAGCCAGATACATACTTTAGTTTAATCTTTGTTCCGCTTTTCCACTGTTCTTTGGAAATCTTTCAAAGTACCCAATGGCTCCCTACACTGGACAGATTGGCTCCTGAATTTGTATATTTACTATTATATAAACTATTAAAGCGGATCTGAAGGCAGAACTTCTTCTGTGCGATAAAAAATAAGCAACAGCATAATAACCTTTAAAGAAAACCATTTATTACAGCTGATACAAATCCTGAAATACATCTGCACTGTTTCTACTTCCTGTTTTCATGGAAGCAGACCTATTGGTTAAGCTCATTTGAAAGCACAGGATGTTATCGGCTGTGGCAGTCAGCTGACATGGGAGAGATCAAGTTACAACTTGTGATTATACACAAATAAGGGGGAATTAAGACAAGCTACTCCACATACAGGGTGTAGTTCTCGGTTTTCCGTCTGTTCTGTGCAAGAGTTCAGAACCACTTTAACTACTGCCAAACTGTAGCTTAAGGGCGTGTAAACTATTGTTGCAGCTGCAGTACTTTATAAAGTTTATTAACTCTATCAATTGCTCAAAGTACAGGGTAATTAAATATTTTTTTGTTTGTTTGTTTTAAAGTGGACCTGAACTCAGAACTTCCTCTTTGCCCTAAATGATAAGAAACAGCATAATAACCTTTAAAGCAAAACATTTTTGTTACAGCTGATACAAATCCTGCATTAAATCTGCAGTCTACATCCTGCTTTCATGGATGCAAACATATGGTTAACATTCTGTGTTTACAAATTAGCGACTCTGCCAAAGGAACCAGCCAACATAGCTGAGAGATCAAATTACAGCTGTGATTAGTCACTTATGAGGGGGAGTTAGACAGGCTAAACTCTCTAAAAACATACAGGGTGCATTTCTCTGTTTTCCTTCTGTTTGTTCAGGTGCACTTTAAAGCGCTGTGAATGGTGGCCGAGTTCAATGTGTGTATTTACTTATTGAGAAACTTTTGCTTGAAGGAAAATGTTTGTTTTCGGGGGTATATAGATAGTTACCAATAAGGGCCCGTTGTCACTTGAGCGGGCTCAAGGCAAACCGCTAGCGTTTTTTTTAAACCGCTACAGCATGTAACACATGGCAGTGTTCTCACTGCCGCATTTGCGGTTAGCGTTAACCGCAAACGTGTTACATGCAGCGGTTTGCCAGCGATTAGTGTTTACCAATCGCGATTAGCATGCATAGCACCGCTAATCGCAATCGCTCCAAAAACACTTTTATTGACATTGCTATATTATAAAACAAACCCCTTTAGTCAGAGCACCTGATCATAATCTAATCATTCTGCTTCAGTGGCTTACAAGCAGGGCTGTGGAGTCGGGCAATTTTGGGTGCCTGGAGTCGGGAAAAAATGCACCGACTCCTAATGAATTTGTAACTGTAATTAAAATAGAAAATATGATAAAATGTTCTATTTCTCAGATAATAGTCATTAAAAATAATGTATATATACAGTAATAGCAGTGCTTAGTCCACAAACATGAAATAAGCCAATCAAAATTAGTTACTTGTGCTGCTTCAATAAAGCAGTCCTCGTACTTTTAAGGTCAGATATACATATCTGATTGTGACTGTACAGTATATATGATGTGTACACAGGAATCTCTTATATATACTAAATAACATCTATGCTGTAAGAATAGAGCCTGATGTGTAGCTGTGTCACTAATAGAGATGGTCAATGAGATGGAAATAATTCTGCATTGATGCTCATTTATGCAAATGTATGCACTCCCTTTGCTCATGAAATCAAATAATTTGATATGTTAAAATTTGGTTTGGTGACTACAAATTAAAGGGTAACTGAGACGGATGAAAAGTAAAGTCTTATACATACCAGTGTTCTCCCCAGAATTTTTTTCCAGCCGGGTGGCATGAAATAGCAGCCGGGTGGCATGAAAAAGTAGCCGGGTGGGGCGAGTTGAAAATGCAGGGCAACTGTGCTTACAGCATAGGAATAGGTGAGGAGGTGAGCCGATGACAGCCGGGTGGTCACAAAATCTAGCCGGGTGGAGCACCCGGCTAAAAGAGCCTGGGGAGAACACTGCATACCTGGGGCTTCCTCCAGCCCCCTTCAGGCTAATCAGTCCCTCGCTGTCCTCCACCACCCGGATCTTCTGCTATGAGTCCTGGTAATTCAGCCAGTCAGCGCTGTCCGGCCGCATGCCGCTCCCACAGCCAGGAACATTCTGCACCTGCGCAATAGTGCTGCACAGGTGTAGTATGCTCCTGGCGGCGGAGTGTGTGCATGCGCACTATGCCCGACTGGCTCATGTACCTGGACTCATAGCAGAAGATCCAGGTGGTGGAGGAGGACAACGAGGGACTGATTATCCTGAAGGCGGCTGGAGGAAGCTCCAGGTATGTATAAAACTTTAATTTCATCTGTCTCAGGTGTACTTTGTTACACAGTAGTACTATACTCTACATATGCACTCCCCACAGAGCTGCAGGGAATCCACTGAGAATGATGTGCACATTGAACACAGAGGTGTTGTCTGTTTACAATCTCCTCATTCCCCTGCAGAGTACCTGCACATCATTCTTACATGTACCCACACTTACATTGCCTAGGGCCTGATAGATGTTCTTTGTTCCGGTTTGTACCTTTTACAAGTACTCTTACCAAGGACTAGTTTTAGTCTAAAGGGAATAAATATAGTAGTCTACATGTCCTTCTCACTTCAGTTGTCTTGTAAAATCCCTAAGCGTTGGCAGTTAAGAGACGAATTTCATGTTACATACTTTTAATCAACAAAATTGTAATATGCAAATTAGAGGAGTCTGAGTCGAGGAGTCTGAGTCGGTGGAATCCTAAACTGAGGAGTCGGAGTCGGTGGATTTTTGGACCGACTCCACAGCCCTGCTTACAGGTATTAGAAACAGAAGATCAGCAGGACAACAATGAAATCAGCATTTGTTTTAAATGTACATAAATATGGCAGCATCCATAGCACACCTGAAGAAGGCCATATCCTGTAACGCGTAGTGTGCTGACATGCATTACACTGAACACAAGTTCAAGCCAGTGATGTGCCTCCTTCCAGAGGCATAAGGACAGGGGAGCAGCCCCAGTGACCGCAACTGGGCCCTGAGCTGTAAGTGGGCCCCAACTACTACTACTTCACTCCCTCTGATAAAGGGATCCATCCTTCAGATCAGGTGTTGTGGCTGAGTGTTAAGATTATAATGTCCACACTTGTTTTATGCCCCCAGCAAGAGGGGGCCCGCCTGGCTGTGGAGGTCACTAGGGGTTGGCAAGTGAAAGGGTGTGAACAATGGGGGGGCCCCACCAAAGTTTTGCTAGGGGGGCCTGATTTATAGGTACGCCACTGTCTCCTTCTGTGAACCACTTTCCCTGCAGGGTCACGTTAATTCCTGGTCTTTTAGTGTCCACCTCTGTGGCTCACGTGGCCTGTTTAGTGATTGGGTTTCTGTACTGGAGCTGGCCTATAAAATGTGACATCTTTTTATTCCCTTTATTCCGGTTTATGTTTTTGTTTAAACCAAGACATGTTTAGTATGCAAAAACATCACAGTACAGTTCAAATACCCGTACATACAAACATGCCTGAAAATTTATTGAAATAAAGCAAAGCCTAATTTAAGGTGTGCCTATTGAGTAGTGTTGGCATCAAAATGGCTTAATGTAACTGTGAACAAAGTGAGACAGGAAAAAGTCAGGGGTATCATTACATGTAAAGAGGCCCATACACTCAGCCTATTTATTTATTTTTATCGATCAAAATCGATCGGTCGATTGCAAATTGATTGACCAATCGACTGATTTGCGGCCGATTTTGATCGATTTTAATCGATCTGACATGCTGGAAAATCTAGGTCGATCTGTTGAGATTGCTTATCTTGCATTGGCCCTAATGGAAATCTGATGGCAAGAAAAAGCCATCAGATTGATTTTTTTAAACTTTTATTCGATCGTTTTGGTTGAATAAACGGGAAAATTGAAATTTTTTATTGTACCGCGTATAGGCATACCTGTATATAGGTATAGTGTACCAGAGATGACATGTGACATGGGGAAATAGACATGTGCATGTACAGTGTCAAGCAGACACACTTATGCTGTGCTCTTTTTTAGATGGATATTATATAATTTTTTTTTTCTTAAAGTGGATCCAAATTAAAAATACAAGATTTCAGAAATAAAATCCATTTTCTAAATTCTAATAAATTGCAGCCTTTTTTCAGTTGCATGATGACAAATCTAAAATATTTTACATTTATTGGAGAAACCCCTCCCTTCCTTTCATATTGCCGGGACAGAATCCGGCAGACTGGTGGAATAGCAAAGGAGGAATTGCTAATGGCTGCCACCTGTATAACCCTAGTTATGAAAAGAGAAGGGTGAAAAGCATGCACTGAAATGCTCATAGGCTTGAAGTAGTGTTTATTTATCTTTGTATGTGTCAGAGTGGTACAACTAAATATTTTTAATTAAAAATGTTTGGTTTGGGTCCACTTTAACTAAACTCGCAGTTTTCAGTATAAATTGCCGTGTTGGCACTCTGTGATAAATAGGGTGGATTTTGGGTTGCAGTTTGGGCACTCAGCCTCCAAAAGGTTCGCCATCACTAGAGTGACTAGACTAAGAACATTTTCTCCTGGATGGGGGCTTTAAATTGGCAGGATTAGACGCAGCACATATAGGGTTTGATTCACTAAGACAAATAGCATGCGTTATCAGAGATAACATGCCTTATCAGAGTAGCATAGCGAACGTATGCCTGCTAATTGGCAATGACGAGAGCTCCACTTGTCCTGCCCTCAGCCCCCGTGGGTTTGTGGAACTACTCTGATAAGGCATGTTAACTTTGATAAGGCATGCTATTTGTCTTTGTGAATCAAGCCCATAGTGTTCTATTGTAAGGAGCTGGTCTGTATCTGATGGAGTCTAAAAAAACTCAAATTGGGCAAAGGTTGGACAACAGAGGAGACTTCATTATGGCAAAGGTAATTACTGTCTGCTTCAGAAATGCTAAGCTAAGACAGCAAATAAGTGAGCCCACATATTACATTCTCTTTTTCTAAAGACACATGTCTGAGAAATCTGCTGACTTGCTTGCAGCAAGGTGTGCGGCCCGCTATCCGTCTGCCAGGGCTCGAGGTCAACATTCCATCTCTGCGATGAGAGGCCGATACGTGTGATTCAGCTGCTCAGGGATGGTGATGATGTAAGACATTCTCATGACAGAGACTTGTTTGTAATGAGAGGTTGCAGTTTCTGGGAGGGACTTGTAGTTTCATTACATTGTGAGCTTGTTTATTCTGGCTCTGCGGAGAGGACTATAGCAGCTTCTGTGCTGTCTCTGCTGTCAAGTCTCACCTTCCACAAGAGGACTTGCACTCCACCGAAAGGGAGTCACCGTTATAACAATGAAACATACAATACAAACCCACTGCAGGGAGCCTTTGTGATCTAGGAGCTGAGTTTACACATACATGTGACCACTTTTATATACACACGTGTGCGCGCACACACACACCCCAACCATGTACTGGTCACTACAATAATACAGCTGAATACCGTCATAAATATAACATTATAAAAGTGGCAATCAAATTAAGGAAAAAAAAATAAATGCTAATCTCACAGAAGGGCCTTAAATCTTAGCAATGAGACCCCTTGTTGCCGTGTGTAATAGTTTGACATGGCAGACAAGGGCTTCTTTAACCTGAGTTTAATCCGTGTTTTCTCCAAATCACACGCTTCTAGAGCCAGGCCAACAGTTGGCAAACTGAGATGTAAAGGCGTGCCTAGGCTGGAGGTAATGGAAAAACATTTTATTGGATAGAGAATAGAGTTGTTTCATGTCATTGAAGGACAGAAGACTCTCATGCCCATGTGCTGTATTGCCTAAATTCCTTGTTATGCCCAAAGTAACCGGGTCAGGGATCTTCTGAAAGTGAGCCAGACTGGTGTATCCCATAATGGAGTGTGAGGTGATAGGTTGTCTATTCCATACACTCCTAAAGGCATCTGTCCACACTTTTCATACTGTCTTCATTGGGGTCATGAAACGTTCAGCATTGGAGGTCTATCTCTCATATTTTTTTCAAGTTAGGATTTGCAGATGGATGGAGCTCCTGGGTGATGAGATTGCCCAGCCTCATCTCAGCCAAGGAAATATACGCTATTTTATCCAGTTACCCATACCTCCCAACTTTTTGAGATGAGAAAGAGGGACACTTAAGCCACACCCCTGATCATGCCCCCGTCACACCCCTAGTCACGCATACCATAAAGATTTCATAAGAAAAATGTTTTATAATTCAAGCTACACTGATCCTTTCTATCCTGATTCATTTTCCTTCATATTAACATTTTAAAATTAGTAATTTATCAATTTAAAGGATGGGAATAAAGTTTAGAGTCAATCACACTCATTTTAAGTAGATATATATATATATATATATATATATATATATATATATATATATATATATATATATATATATATATATATATATATATATATATATATATATATATATATATTCCTTAAAGAGGGACAAATAAGGTGAAAAGAGGGACTGTCCCTCCAAAAGAGGGACAGTTGGGAGCTATGCAGTTACCATCGTTAACAAGGATTAAATGGAGGTTTCATGCACAAGGGTAACGTTGTCGATAGGACTGAAGCTGTGGATGGATTTGAAATCCTAATGTAGTAATGTGAGTCTTATTCCCTGACAGATTGCCTGAGAGTCCGCACTGTATGTTAGGGGGTGATATACAGAGCCGGTGTAATGTCTGATTGCGCTGCCCGGAAGCTCCCTTCCACACTGAGTAGCACGTATGCTCAGTATGAAGTTAATTATGCTGCTGATGGTAAAATAATAAATATCTCCGCTTCCACACATCATACACTCCTTACATTTTCAGGATAGGGGGAGGATACCCCGAAATACCTCTATGCCAAATTGCAGCCCCCGAGCCCCGCTGGTTCAGGAGATGGGTTTCTCTAATCTATCTCGGGAGCCAGTGGGTCTCTGGGGGGGGGGGGGGGGGGGGAGGGGGTGCAATTTGGCATAGAGGTAGTTCGGGGGGTCCCCTCCCTACCCTAAAAATTTGGGGAGTGTAGGATGTGAGGAAGTGGAGATATTTAGTATTTTACCACCAGCAGCATAATTAAATAGGAACTGTGGCCGCACAGTCTCCTACTGCGCATGCGGGGCAGCGCAAACTATCAGGCAGCGTAATCAGACACAACACCGACATCCAGGCATAGAGATGGGTGTTGCAATTTCCAAGAGGCCCAGGCTGCTTGAGATTCTTATTTTTATTTTTATTTATTTTGGTTTTTTTTGGGGATACAGTTGAGTTTGTTGTTAAATGGTAGAAATGCAAGCAGCCTGCTGTGATAAGGAAAGACATATCATGCAGGCCTTATCTATTTGGAGAAACCTTAAACCATCTGAGCCAGGAATATCCTTTACACATTTTTAGGAACACATTGTACTTGATGAGTGGCTGCAGTAATTCAGCGATCTGTTATTACTCACAGGGAGGTTCTACCTCTGATGCCAATGGGCTAATGCCAGGAACCATTATAGGATACAGGATATTGTACAAGGAATTGTTTGCAAAGATAGAACAGCATACCTTCCTGGACAAAGAACATACACATGGGTGCACATAAAAAACATATTACAACTTACATTTCACAGTGCAGTGTAGATAGCTAGTTACAATACTAGCTGAACTGGGCGGAGGGGGGATGAGTTGAGGGCCTTGACAGGTTGGGGAAAGAAAGAGCTACAGTGTCTGGAGGTCCTGGTGACCCAATAGCGGTTGCTGGGGTGGGAAAAATCTTTTGCAATCCAAGGTGCCCTGGATTGCAGTGGGGCAAGAGGTCTAGACATGGGAGCTGATGCAGAATTGGCTTTTTTTCTGTATCTCCGGGTCTTTAGTTGTGTTTTGGTGTACTTGCAAAATGCCCCATCACCATGTAGTTCATACAAGGGTTGCTACACAACCATTTACTTTCTGTATTGCCCTCATTTGGTTGTGTAACCTGTGCAAACTCTATTTGTCCAGCTCTATGGATGAGTGCTTTTTAAAACCTGAATTAGAATAGAGGACTGCAGTATTCCATTTTCTGGGTCCACAAATGATCTGTCTAGGTCAGTGATGGCTAACCTTGGCACTCCAGCTGTGACAAAACTACAAATACCATCATGCCTCCCTGAGTTATGCTTAGAGCTGTCAGAGTATTGCAATGCCTCATGGGACTTGTAATTCCACCACAGCTGGAGTGCCAAGGTTAGCCATCACTGGTCTAGGTTGCAAAAGTGCATATATAGGTCTTTAAAGGACCTCTGTCACGAAAATCATAACATTTAAAATGCATGTTAACCTATACAAATAAGTAGTATGTTTCTTCCTGAGTTAAATGAGCTATAAATTACTTTTCTCCTATTTTGCTGTCACTTACAGTAAGTAGAAATCTGACATTACCGACAGATTTTGGACTAGCCCATCTTCTCATAGGGGTTTTCTTGAATTATAAAAAGCATTAAGTAAATGGCTGTTGCTCCATCAAACTGCCAAAAAGGTGTGCAGAGTAGAAATCCTTTTCAGGGAATGTCTTTATGAAGAATAAAGGCCATGCTGAGAACTACCCTTGAAGAGATGGGCTAAGCCAAAACCTGTCGGCAATATCAGATTTCTACTGCCTACTGTAAGTGACAGCAACATAGGGGAAAGGTAATGTATGGCTCATTTTACTCTGGAGGAAATGTACTTATTTGCATGTGTTAAATTTTAAGATTTTTCGAGACAGTTCCTCTTTAAAAACTGAGTTCAGTTTTACAGTTGTGCCGATTTCCTTCACGACCTGCCAAACGAAACCTGAAAATACCATCTCTTGTGAGCAACTTTCTGTGAGATGCAATTATTAGGCGTAAGGTTAAATTAAGGTTCAATGATAACTGACTGTTATGGGCCTTTTACTCCGCATGCGTTCTGATCTGATTTTTCAGGACGCATGAGTTTTTCCAATTGCACAAGATTTTCTACTAAAGCAAAATGTTTTTCTTTCCCCAAACGCAGTACATCCTACTTCTTCTTCTCCCCCCCCCCCTTTTTTTTTTTCTCCTCTGCACACTGTGTTCAAGTAGAAAATTGCTTAACAAAAGTGTTATATGATTACAATCCTCTACCCTCTCCCCCCCCCATCCCCCAAAGTTTTATTGCAATTCCAAGAAACTAATTAAACCATAGTTCCATTGTGAATAATGAACTATTGCATGAAAATCTGAAGAGCCCTCCTTATTTTCAGTCAAATGTGATAATTGGGGCGTATATACTCTGGCTTGGTCGTTCTTAAAAGCAAACTACCACTGTACGTTAGACAAATATAACTTTTTTTTTTTTCCTTAAGAAAAATAAGATTTGTATTGAATTCTGTCAATGTGTGGCTAGCAGTGGCTGGATGGTGTACTGGTTAAGGGCTCTGCCTCTGACGCAGGAGACCAGGGTTTAAATCTCGGCTCTGCCAGTTCAGTAAGCCAGCACCTATTCAGTAGGAGACCTTTAGGCAAGTCTCCCTAACACTGCTACTGCCTATAGAGCGTGTCCTAGTGGCTGCAGCTCTGGCGCTTTGAGTCCGCCAGGAGAAAAGTGCGATATAAATGTTCTTTGTCTTGTCTAAAGATTCATAGTTGCTATCCACTTTGTATTTTACTGTGTTTCAGTCCCTTTGGCGTTTGCCACACCTCAAAATTGTATTCTCTGTAATTGGTTAAGAAAACAAAATCCTTCGTAATATCTGCTGCTGCTCTGCATGCTTGGAAACTTCAGTGTACAGAGCTCCGCCCAGAGTCCCATGTCATAAAATAAAGTGATTTGGATTCTCCAAGTGTAAAAATAAAGTTCTTATTTTTTAGAATTCTTATCTTCAGTGCGAAGTGCTGTTTAATTTAAAAAAAAAATATATTTTTATAAAATGCTCCCCAAATGACAGGACCTCTGCTGGTTTTTATAAACCCTCAGTAAATTCAGCTGTGATTCATGTTATCACTGCTGTTTGAGGTATTTTTAAAGCCACAGTAAATGAAAGTGTGGTGATAAAGGAAACCATTTATTTGCATTGCTCAGTGCTTCCTGCAGTGTTAGGGCTGGAACCCACAAGAGCGGTTTTTTGAACATTTTGGCAGCGCTGCGATACGCTACCGTTTTGCCAAAACGCTCAGCTGATGTTAATGGATGGAGCAACTTCCACAGGAGCGTTTGCGTTTCCCAGAAACGCAAACGCAGGACCTGCAGCATTTTGGGAGCGTTAGCGCTTCAATGTAAAGTATTGAAACGCTCAGCAAAACCTAAACTGAGCGGTTTTGCTAGCGTTTTGCGGTTCAGCACACTGTAACAAAATTAAAAATAATTCACAGGACCAATCAGGATAAAAACGCAAAACGCTACACAACCGCTGAGCAAAAAAAATACACTGTTAAAAAACGTGACCGAAAACGCGCATGAATCCGCTTGCAAACCGCTCAGACAAAACGCTAGCGGTTGCGTTTGCGGATTTCAGTGGGTTCCAGGCCTTATGGTGGCGGTACTCTAAAGATTAGTAGTAACTACTAAAGGTGATGCTTTCTCCCATTGGCTCCCATATCTTCATCTTCAGGATAGTGATACTTATACACTTCATCTAGCTATAATGCTTCTCACTTCTTTATAACTGTGGAAACCCTTTTGAGGCCCGGAACCCACTAGGAGCGCTTTTCTAAACGCTTTGTGATTTTGAAAAACTCTTGCTAATGTAATGCTATGGGTGTGATCCCACTTAAGCAATGATTTTTTTTTTTATAAAAAAAACCCATAGCATTGCATTAGCAAGAGCTTTTTCCAATCACTAGTGCTTAGAAAAGGCTGCTAGTGGGTTTGAGCCCTTACACTTATAGCTGTACAAAAATGTCTAATCGATTCAGAGGCATATCTAGGATTTTCAGCACCCGGGGACAAACACAGGTTTTGCGCCCCTTCCCTCCTCTGGACAAAATGGGCACAGCCACTCATCAGAATGTAGTCATGGGAGGAGTCAAATATACATATGCTGTTATAGATAGCCATATGTACCACCTTTCTGCCCTGTTTGCCAAATGTGCCCCATTCCCCTATTCAGACACTAGATGTGCCCCCATTTAAATAGCCAAGTGTGCCCACCTTCCACGGTTTAGATAGCCAGATGCGCTTTTCTGCTGGTGCTAACCTTTCTGCACACCTCTGCAGATAGAGCGAGAGAAGCAGGGGCACGTCGGGCAGCCAGCGAGCCGCCCCTCACGCATATAGTGGTGCATTGGCCATGTTGAGCGCCCTCACAGTGCTACACCAGGGGGCATAAGCCCCACCCTTACCCCCCCATGGCTACGCCTCTGAATTAATTGTGAATTGAAGTGCATTTAAGTATTTGATTAACATTGAAACACTGAATCACAATGTTTTGATCATAACGTCAATCATAATAATCATAATTATGATGGTAATTGTGATCAAAACCAAAATTGTACAATGTATGGCCAGTTCTGTTAGACCTGTAACAAGTGTGTGATGACTGGACTATTACATTCAGGGCTGTGGAGTCGGAGTCGTGGAGTCGGAGTCGGGCAATTTTGGGTGCCTGGAGTCTGTCGGGAAAAAATGCACCGACTCCGACTCCTAATGAATTTGTAACTGTAATTAAAATAGAAAATATGATAAAATGTTCTATTTCTCAGATAATAGTCATTAAAAATAATGTATATATACAGTATTTATACAGTAATAGCTGTGCTTAGTCCACAAAAATGAAATAAACCAATCAAAATTAGTTACTTGTGCTGCTTTAATAAAGCAGTCCCCGTATTTTTAAGATCAGATATACATATCTGATTGTGACTGTATATATGATGTGTACACAGGAATCTCTTATATATACTAAATAACATCTATGCTGTAAGAATAAAGCCTGATGTGTAGCTGTGTCACTAATAGAGATGGTCAACGAGATGTAAATAATTCTGCACTGATGCTGATTTATGCAAATGTATGCACTCCCTTTGCTGATGAAATCAAATAATTTGATATGTTAAAATTTGGTTTGGTGACTACAAATTAAAGGGTAACTGAGACGGATGAAAAGTAAAGTTTTATACATACCTGGGGCTTCCTCCAGCCCCCTTCAGGCTAATCAGTCTCTCGCTGTCCTCCACCACCCGGATCTTCTGCTATGAGTCCTGGTAATTCAGCCAGTCAGCGCTGTCCGGCCGCATGCCGCTCCCACAGCCAGGAACATTCTGCACCTGCGCAATAGTGCTGCACAGGTGTAGTATGCTCCTGGCGGCGGAGTGTGTGCATGCGCACTACGCCTGACTGGTTCAAGTACCTGGACTCATAGCAGAAGATCCAGGTGGTGGAGGAGGACAACGAGGGACTGATTATCCTGAAGGGGGCTGGAGGAAGCCCCAGGTATGTATAAAACTTTAATTTCATCTGTCTCAGGTTTACTTTGTTACACAGTAGTACTATACTCTACATATGCACTCCCCACAGAGCTGCAGGGAATCCACTGAGAATGCTGTGCACATTGAACACAGAGGTGTTGTCTGTTTACAATCTCCTCATTCCCCTGCAGAGTACCTGCACATCATTCTTACATGTACCCACACTTACATTGCCTAGGGCCTGATAGATGTTCTTTGTTCCGGTTTGTACCTTTTACAAGTACTCTTACCAAGGACTAGTTTTAGTCTAAAGGGAATAAATATTGTAGTCTACATATCCTTCTCACTTCAGTTGTCTTGTAAAATTCCTAAGCGTCGGCAGTTAAGAGACGAATTTCATGTTACATACTTTTAATCAACAAAATTGTAATATGCAAATTAGAGGAGTCTGAGTCGTGGAGTCGGAGTCGGTGGAATCCTAAACTGAGGAGTCGGAGTCGGTGGATTTTTGGACCGACTCCACAGTTTGATTACATTGCTACCCTAGTCCTATTATCCGGTTCATTCCCCTGTAGCTTCCTTATGAGATCTCTCACAGTGCTTCACCAGCCTATACTTTGCTACAGTTTCTCTTATCTTTCTGTAACCATAACAAAAAGAAACAAGGGAAACGTGTTTTTCTTCTTTCTGTTTGGATTTAAATCAGTGGAATGCTTCCTGTGTTCTAACGGCAAAACCGGTGCATTTCCGGCTGTGGGGGTAAATACAATTTTTGATGGCTTTGAAATGCTACTAGTCTTATTGCATTTTACTACCACAGCTGAACTTTGGGACTTACTACTGTGTGAGAGTAGGATTAATGACAGTAAGATTTAACAATGGTTTACTATGGAAAAATTAACACTGTAAATAATATCAGTAAACATACCGATATTCTATCGGCACTGTTCCTGCACCTGATCTTGGGTTTTTTTTGGGGGGGGTTTGTGTTTTTTCCCTTGATGCCCATATTTCATATATGCACCTGGAGTATTAAAGCAGTCCTAGTTCAGTTATGGATAGGCCACTTTATTTTCAGTGATTTTTCTGGAATATCACTATAAATAGTGTACAGCTGATATTTTTACCCTTGTTCAAGAAAGGGAAACCATCTGAACCAGGAAATAATAGACCTGTAAGCTAACATCAGTTGTGTATAAAGAGTTTGAAGGTATCCTAGAGATCCAGATATTATTATAATTTTTATAGCTCAGAATAATCTCATTTCAGCAGCCTTTGCTCACAATTCAGCAGCCCTTGTGTACTATGAAGTACTGCAGAATTATCACCCATAGGCAGGATAGTGGTAATATTATCACAGGATCTTGACAGCGTGGCCAAATGGGCAGACAGATGGCTAATGAAATTTAATGTGGATAGATGTATGGCATCTTGGACACGCTAACAGTAGGGCACCATATAACAGTGGCATACAGCTGGGAACAACTGACTTGGAGAAGGAATTCTGGGATGCTTAAAATTGGAAATCACGAGTTGCTAGTATACTGCTCCCTCTGTATGAGTCACTTGTGAGGATTATGGGACACAGTTTTGCCACACTTTAGCAAGGATAGTGACATTCAGGCACTAGTACAAAGATGAGCAACTAGAATTATTCAGAGGGATGGAAGGTTTGACTTGCCAAGACAGACTGGACAATCCGGGCTTACTTGCTACAAAAGGTTGCAACATGAGCTTTTTGGCCCTCCAACAAGAGGATATATGTATGGCCATGTGTTCTTTACAGTAAGAGTGGTTAAAATGTGGAATATCCTACCGCAGGAAGTAGTTATGGCAAATTCTGTACCTGCATTTAAAGTGTGCTTAGAGGCTTTGCAGACAATGAAGCACATCCACAGCTATATTTATTAGGTAGTTCCTGGAAGTGTTGATCCAGGGATATTAGGTGACTCCTTTCTGGAGTTAGAAAGGGTTTTTTTTCTCCTGTAGGGCTATTTGGCTCCAAGCCTTGTAAGAGTTTTTTTGCTTCCTCTACATCAACAGGGATATGTGAGGGAGCAGTATGTATACTTGATGAACAGATGTCAGTTTGTGGTGGTTTTTTTTTTTTTTTTTTTTTTTTTTTTCTCTCCAACTGAACAAGCTTTGTAATTAACTATATATTTTACCAATACAGGTGAAAAGCGTGAATCCTCAAGTGGTCCCTGCAATTTCTGAATACAATGAGAAGGCCAATGGATCTATAATGGAACATAGAAGTGTAAATGGTTTACAAGCTTATTCTGACCACCATATGGGATCACACATGTGAGTATAGTCTCTACAGAAGAAATCCACATTTATAGCAAAAATACATAAATGTTATATGGTCCTATTCATGCCCAATAATTGGGGTCACTCATTTGGGAACAGATTGTTGGGCCCAAAACTTTCCCTTTCATATCTAGCTTGAGTTCAAGCTTCTCCCTCTGCTCCAATAGACTTGCCACATCATTCTAAAAGTTCATGAAATGGTCATTGTGCTTAAGCTTCATACACACTAGACTGTTCTTGGCTAAAGCTCTGCAGAGATTTCTTGTCTTGGTCAGGAGACGATTTCACTGGCTCCTGACCTTGTGATTACTGTGAGCCAATCACAGTGTACTAAAAGGAAAGCATGGCTCTGGTCCCTAAAGGGGCACTACGGCGAAAAATTTTAAACTATGTGCAAACATAGACAAACAGTGTTTTTTTTCCAGAGTAAAATGAGCCATAAATTACTTTTCTCCTATGTTGCGGTCACTTACAGTAGGTAGTATAAATCTGACAGAAGTGACAGGTTTTGGACTAGTCCATCTCTTCATAGGGGATTCTCAGCAAGGCTTTTATTCTTTATAAAGATATTTCCTAAGAAAGGATTTAAACAATGATGCTGGCCAGCTTCCCTGCTCGCTACAGTTTTTTGGCCGTTGGGACGGAGCAACTGCTATTCACTAAGTGCTTTTGAAAATAAATAAATCCCTTAGAATCCCCTATGAAGAGATGGACTAGTCCAAAACCTGTCACTTCTGTCAGATTTCTACTACCTACTGTAAGTGACAGTAACAAAGGAGAAAAGTAATTTATGGCTCATTTTACTCAAGAAAAAAACAAACTACTTATTTTTTATATGTTTGCACATATTTTAAATTTTAAACATTTAAACATTTTTGATGTAGTGCACCTTTTAAATGTCAACTGAAGCAAGAAGGGGCTACCATACATATTTTCTTTTAAGAAATACCAGTTGCCTGGCAGTCTTGCTAATCCTCTACCTCTAATATTTTTAGCTGTAGACCCTGAACACAGATCAGGTGTTGTTCAGACACTACTGCAGCCAAATAGATCAGCAGAGCTGCCAGACAACTGGTATTATTTAAAAGGAAATAAACATGGCACCCTCCATATCCCTCTCACTACAGTTGTCCTTTTAGTGGAAGAGGTTAATGGAGAATAATGGCATGGGACATAAACTTTTTTTTTTTTTCCATTTCGGTCGTGAATTATATATTTTTTTAACTCTTTGTGGCAATGGATAGTACCTCCACCCTTACTACCTCCTTGCTGAAATTACAATTTAACCACACTTCTGTATAAGTGCACTAAGTGGCAAAGGTCAGAAGAGCTTCAACCTAAAACGTGGAGGTCCTAATATAAATGTATTAGCTTTTCCAATATCTGAATGCCTGGCATGAGTTTCTTATTTATTCTTTATGGATGGGTTGGGTGTGTTGTATTTTCTTCTGTCAATCTATAAATTCAGTTGTATTGCTTGAAGAGTCTTCTTGAAGCTCCAGATTATATTGGGCAGTCAAGCAGGAAGTTTTCAGCAGTCTTGTAGCTGTTCCTGTAGTCGGTTTGGTAGTACAAACACACAAAGGAATGTAATATGATTATGTATTTGTGAGAATGTTTCGATGCAGAATTGTCAAAACGTGGGAATAACGATGGCCAGCTTTGCTTGTTGACGTCAGCAAGTAAAATAAATGCTTTACACTGTGTTTTAACTTGAATTTTAGTGAATTCCCTTGAACATGAAGTGACTTGTAGAGTATTGATATCTGGTATGCAGCACATCTGCTTGTTACCGCTTCTGCTGCAGGATGAGACAAAACAAGCCATTGTCGTGCATGCTGTAGCATTTTAGATTGCAGTTGGTTATAAAAGTAATTCTGGTAAAGGAATCTGGTATTCAGAAAAGGATTAAGGTAAAAGAGCAATATAGCAGCAGTTTTTGCCCACCGCTGATAATCATCTGTCAGGCCAATAGACTTTCTCCAGGCCCTAGGCAACGAACGCGCTGAATCCAGCGCTGGAGACTTGGGCGCAGCCGGCGCCACCATAGGCTGTAATAGGAACTACGGCTATAGCAGGCACAGGGAGTAACTTCAGCGCCGTCAGAAGACAGAGCTGTAGTTGCTTTTAAAACAATAATTCGGCTTCCAGCAATTGCTTCATTCCCCCACTATATCCATGGCGGCCTGGAGTAATTAACACGGCCGGGACTTGTGCGGCAGCAGGATCAGCCATATGCCGGCTGTGTCCTGCGCCCAAGTCTCCGGCGCCGTTCTCTCTCGTACGCCTAGGCAATGGCCTAGGTTTAACTTGTGGATGATCTGGCTCTGCTGGTATTTCATTGGTGCACATCAAGCTGCTATTTGTGCAGCAAAGAATCGGGTTTTCCATTATTTGCAACTCATGAATCCTCCATCAGTCCTGAAAATGTCTGATTTGTAGCCAAATCTGCTAGACAAATGCATATACCTAAGGAGTAGTTTTTGGTGTGTTTTTTAATATGGCTCAGTGCTTTTTCTAAAGGATATTTATGCACCAAACTGCATAACTAGAGTTTTTGTTGCATGCTGCTCCTGTTTTGTTTCAAGAAGAAAACTGCTTAACCCTTAGCCGACTGCTCCACGCCGATTGGCGTGAACGGCCTTCTATGGGGCTAGAAGGAGATCGCGCTTGCATCCCGGCTTGGAAGGCGGAGCTCTGCTTCACCTTCAGTCTCCCAACGGCGATCGCCTATCGCAGACTGTTAGACTGCGAAACCGCCGTCTAATTACCGCGTACAGCGCTGCGATCTAAGGTAGCGCTGTCCCCTCTGTTGCTGAGGAAGTGATCCACTGTCATAGGCTGAAGTTTGACAGCCGAACACGCTGATTGGCTGGCGGGGGGAGGGAGGGGGAGTTATAAAATTATTATATATTAATTACTATACAATTATTGTAAAACAATAGGGAAAATATTAAAATGACCACCAAAAAAACACCTTGGGTGCGATCGGACCCCACCAACAGAGAGCTCTGTTGGTGGGGAGAAAAGGTGGGAGGAATCACTTGTGTACTGAGTTGTGCGGCCCTGCAGCGAGCCCTTAAAGCTGCAGTGGCCAATTTCAAGAAAAATGGCCAATTTCAAGAAAAATGGCCTGGTCACTAAGGGGGTTTAACACAGCGGTCCTCAAGTGGTTAAAGGACATCCAATGTGAAAATAAACTGAGTTAA